>NC_091997.1:7997824-8297824 GCF_044704955.1 Pristiophorus japonicus
GAGGCACAACTTTCGGCGCCGTTTTTGGAGTACAAAGTTGCCGCATCTCAGGCAAGTGCACCGTTTTAACCAGAAGGCCAAATTTTAGCCCATTTGGTGGCAGACTAAAAATAATTACATTTATATAGAAACATAGAAAATAGGTGCAGGAGTAGGCCATTCGGCCCTTCGAGCCTGCACCGCCATTCAATGAGTTCATGGCTGAACATGCAACTTCAGTACCCCATTCCTGCTTTCTCGCCATACCCCTTGATCCCCTTAGTAGTAAGGACTCCTTTTTGAATATATTTAGAGAATTAGCCTCAACAACTTTCTGTGGTAGAGAATTCCACAGGTTCACCACTCTCTGGGTGAAGAAGTTTCTCCTCATCTCGGTCCTAAATGGCTTACCCCTTATCCTTAGACTGTGACCCCTGGTTCTGGACTTCCCCAACATTGGGAACATTCTTCCTGCATCCAACCTGTCCAAACCCATCAGAATTTTAAACGTTTCTATGAGATCCCCTCTCATTCTTCTGAACTCCAGTGAATACAAGCCCAGTTGTTCCAGTCTTTCTTGATATGTCAGTCCCGCCATCCCGGGAATCAGTCTGGTGAACCTTTGCTGCACTCCCTCAATAGCAAGAGTGTCCTTCCTCAAGTTAGGAGACCAAAACTGTACACAATACTCCAGGTGTGGCCTCACCAAGGCCCTGTACAACTGTAGCAACACCTCCCTGCCCCTGTACTCAAATGCCTATATAGAATGCCTAGAGTTAATATTTCATTCAATGCTTTCTGACAGTCCTTTTTCCCGTTTGAACAGTTTGTTTTCTTTCAGGAGGTTTTCGGGTCTCAGTCTTTCATTCTCTCATTCCAATTCTTTCATTTTGTTTTCCACAACCTTCTCAAGGGTAATTAGGGACGGGCAATAAATGCTGACCTTGCCAGCGACACCCACATCCCATGAATGAATTAAAAAAAGCACTGTCGCCTCTAATTCAGAATGTTATGGGTCAGTCCCATTCCAGGATTTGAATATTAATCTGGATGCAGCAGTGCAATACTAAAGAAGTGCACCTATTGTGAGGTGTTGTTCTTTAAATAAGAAATTAAACTGAGGTCCTAAGTGCTTTTTCTGAACACTATCTTGGCTCAGTGGGTAGCACTCTCGCCTCTGAGTCAGAAGGTTGTGGGTTCAGGTCCCGCTCCAGGAACTTGAGCACATAAATCTAGGCTGACACGCCAGTGCAGTGCTGAGGGAGTGCTGCACTGTCGGAGGTGCCGTCTTTCAGATAAGATGTTAAACCGAGGCCCCGTCTGCTCTCTCAGGTGGACGTAAAAGATCCAATGGCGCTATTTCGAAGAGAAGGGGAGTTATTCCCGGTGTACTGGCCAATATTTATCCCTCAATCAACATAACAAAAAAACTAATTACTGGTCATTATCATAATGCTTATTGTGGGAGCTTGCTTGTGCACAAATTGGCTGCCGCATTTCTTACATTACAACAGTGACTACACTCGAAAAGTAATAATTGTCTGTGAAGCGCTTTGAGACTCCCGGTGGCCATGAAAGACGCTATATAAATCCAAGTCTTTCTTTCTTTTTAATAGAACAGGGAAGTTCTACTGTTGCACTGGTATTTCATCCTCAACCAACATCATCATAGCGGACCCTCATATCGGGTACGACTTGCTTCCAGGCCAAAAAGGAATGAATTCACAGGTGTTTCAATGAAGGACCTAATATTCCAGGTCCCGATCTACATGTTGAATGCTGGAAGATACCTGTGTGTGGATTTTTTTAACGTGTGGTGACCGTTGCACACCAGCCACCACACGGACTTGACAGAGCTAGGTCTTGGTCCAATGGCAAGGGTTATCCTCAACCAACACGACCAATAACAGATGAACTAGTCATTCACCACATACCTGACTGTGTGCAAAATTTGTTCTTCAACATGATTATTGTACAAAGTACTTACAGACAGACTTGATAAGGTGGCATCATCTTGTTTGTTTAACCTTTATGCCACCTGATAGGTCCTTACTACACAGTATAAATGCACACGAGGCCCATGCTTGAGAGAGGTCAGTCTGTGACCTGTCCTTTATTCCTTAGCACTCAAGTGATGAAGGTGGGTGGAGCTTCCCCTCTTATACCTGAAGGTCCAGGTTAGGAGTGTCTCCCACCTAGTGGTCAGTGTTCTCATGGTGTACAACTTAGGTCAGTTTATACATGGGTTACAATGCTGGTTGAATATATGACATCACCTCCCCCCCCAAAGTCTTATTGGGATCACAGGTTGAGTCTGGTGGTTTATGCTCCCTTGTAGAGCGCCTGAGTTGGGGCTCCGGTTGTTGGGCGCTGGCCTGAGTGTCTGCTGTTTGCAGTGCCTCAGGCCTGTCCGGACTGCCCACAGTGACTGGGCTCTCCTCCCTTTGGTTCCGGTGTTCGGTCACCTGTGGTGGAGTGAACTCTATATCGTGTTCTTCCTCTGCTTCTTCTATGGGGTTGCTGAACCTCCTTTTTGTTTGATCCACATGTTTGCAGCAGATTTGTCCATTGGTAAGTTTAACTACCAGAATCCTATTTCCCTCTTTGGCAATCACAGTGCCTGCGAGCCATTTGGGCCCTGCAGCGTAGTTGAGGACAAAAACAGGATCATTTACATCAATACATCACGCCCTCGCATTCCTGTCATGGTAGTGATATTGTGACTGGCGCCTGCTCTCGACAATTTCTTTCATGGTGGGGTGTATAATCGGGTTTTGAGCGTCCTTTTCATTAGTAGCTCTGCGGGTGGAACCACTGTGAGCGAGTGTGGTTGGGATCTATAGGCCAACAGGAGGCGTGATAAGTGGGTTTGTAGGGAACCCCCTTGGAATCTGAGCATCCCCTGTTTGATTATCTGCACTGCTCGTTCTGCCTGGCCGTTTGAGGCCGGCTTAAACCGTGCCGTTCTAACATGGTTAATTCCATTGCCTGCCATGAAGTCCTGGAATTCAGTGCTTGTGAAGCACGGGCCATTGTCGCTGACCAAGATGTCCGGTAGACCGTGGGCGGCGAACATTGCCCGTAGACTTTCTACCGTGGCAGAGGATGTGCTTGAATTTAAAATGTCACACTTGATCCATTTGGAGTAGGCGTCTACTACAACCAAAAACATTTTCCCCATGAAAGGACCTGCGTAGTCCACATGGATGTGTGACCAAGGCTTGGCGGGCCATGGCCAGGGGCTAAGGGGGGCTTCCCTGGGCGCATGGCCCAGCTGGGCACACGTGTTGCACCTGCGAACACAAAGATCCAGATCTGCGTCTATCCCTGGCCACCAAACGTGTGACCTGGCAATTGCCTTCATCGTGAAAATGCCCGGGTGCCCATTGTGGAGTTCTCTGATGAACACCTCTCTGCCCATCTGGGGCATGACTACGCAGTTTCCCCACAGTAGGCAATCGGCCTGAATCGAGAGTTCATCCTTGCGCCTGTGAAATGGTTTAAATTTCTCAGGGCATGCCCTGTACGTGGCTGCCCAGTCCCCATTCAGGACACATTTCTTGACTAGAGACAATAGCGGGTCTCTATTTGTCCAGACTTTAATCTGACGGGCTGTCACGGGTGAGCCTTCGCTTCCGAAAGCTTCAACAGCCATGACCATCTCAGCACCATGCTCGGTAGCCCCCTCAGTGGTGGCTAGTGGGAGCCTGCTGAGTGCATCGGCATAGTTTTCACTGCCCGGTCTGTGCCGAATTGTGTAGTCATAGGCGGCTAACGTGAGTGCCCACCTCTGTATGCGGGCCGATGCGTTTGCATTTATGGCCTTGTTGTCGGCCAAAAGGGACGTTAGGGGTTTGTGATCTGTCTCCAGCTCAAATTTCCTGCCAAACAGGTACTGGTGCATTTTCTTTACCGCATATACACATGCGAGCGCCTCCTTTTCTACCATCCCGTAGCCCCTTTCTGCCTGGGACAGACTCCTGGAGGCATAAGCTACCGGCTGTAACTGACCCTTGGCATTGACATGCTGCAACACACACCCGACACCATAGGACGACGCATCGCACGTTAACACAAGTTTCTTACATGGGTCATATAGCGTTAACAGATTGTTGGAACATAACAAATTGCGTGCTCTATTAAAAGCCCTTTCCTGGCTGTCCCCCGAGACCCATTCGCGACCTTTGTGTCGGAGCACGTGTAGCGGCTCTAGCAGCGTGCTCAATTTGGGAAGAAAGTTACCAAAATAGTTCAGGAGCCCCAGGAACAAATGCAGCTCCGTCGTGTTACGGGGTCTGGGTGCTCTCTGGATCGCTTCCGTTTTGGATGCAGTAGGGCTGATCCCGTTTGCTGCTACCCTCATCCCCAGGAATCATATCTCTGGAGCTAGGAAGACGTACTTCGCCTTTTTCAGTCGCAGACCTACCCGGTCCAGTCTGCGTAGTACCTCCTGTAGGTTGTGGAGGTGTTCTTCAGTATCGTAACCTGTCCTGAAAAACCACCGTCCCTGGAATCGACTTGAGGAGGCTTTCCATATTTCATTGGAAGATCGCGGCGGCCGAGCGAATCCCGAACAGACATCTGTTGTACTCAAACAACCCCTTGTGTGTCGTGATGGTGGTCAGCTTCTTCGACTCACTCGCCAGCTCCTGGGTCATGTAAGCTGAGGTCAGGTCCAATTTTGAAAAAAGTTTGCCACCGGATAGCGTCGCAAAGAGGTCCTCCGCTCTCGGTAGCGGGTACTGGTCTTGGAGTGACACCCGATTGATGGTGGCCTTGTAATCATCACATATCCTGACCGACCCATCCGCCTTGAGCACCGGCACAATCGGGCTCGCCCAGTCACTAAATTCGACTGGCGAGATGATGCCTTCCCTCAGCAGGCGGTCCAATTCGCCTTCGATTTTTCCCACATCACGTACGGCACCGCTTTGGCTTTGTGGTGTACTGGTCTGGCATCCGGGTTAATGTGAATCACTACCTTGGCCCCCATGAAAGTGCCAATGCCAGGTTGAAATAATGAGTCAAATTTGTCCAGGACCTGTGAGCATGATACTCGCTCCACAGAGGAAATTGCATTGGCATCGCCCCATTTCCAGTTCATGACAGCAAGCCAACTCCTCCCCAGTAGTGCTGGACCGTCCCCTGGGACAATCCAGAGTGGCAACCTGTTCTCCGAATCTTTGTGGGTCACGACTACCGTGGCGCTGCCTAGCACTGGAATGATCTGCTTTGTGTATGTCCGTAGCTGTGCGTCAATCGACGATAAGTTTGGCCTCCTGGCCTTGGATGCCCACAACTTTTTGAACTGTTTGATACCCATCAGGGACTGGCTGGCCCCCGTGTCTAGCTCCATTGATACTGGGATGCCATTGAGGAGCACTTTCATCATTATTGGTGGCGTCCTGGTGTATGAACTGTATACGTGCTCCACATGAACTCGCTGAACTTCAGCTGCCACCGATTTCCCCCAGTGTCCATTTCTGCAATTTCTGCAGGTATTTTGCTCATCTCTGCAAACTCCGGCTGAGTGTGTGCCTCCACGCCTCCAGCATGAATTGCGGTTTGAAACAAAAGGTCCCTTGCCAGTCGATCATCCCTGACTGCCCCTGTTATTGTCCTTGAGTGCACCATTAACAGGTGTTGATGGCCCCATTACTGGCCGCATTGTCCCTTGCAATGGCGTGAATCGCTGTTCAACTTGCCATTGTCTCTGTCAAACTCCCCCTCTGGGTTCGACTACATGTTGGGGCATGCCTGACTGCCCTTGTCTGCCTGGAGAACTGTGTGCTGCTTTAACAATGTTGAATCTCTGTCCCAACCATTCCTTAACACAGTACCTCTCGTCTGTTCTGCTAGTGGCCATGCTCGCGTGGTTTAAATCCCAGTTTCTTGTCGCCATTGATAGGTCCTTACTACACAGTATAAATGCACACGAGGCCCATGCTTGAGAGAAGGTCAGTCTGTGACCTGTCCTTTATTCCTTAGCACTCAAGTGATGAAGGTGGGTGGAGCTTCCCCTTTTATACCTGAAGGTCCAGGTTAGGAGTGTCTCCCACCTAGTGGTCAATGTTCTCACGGTGTACAACTTAGGTCAGTTTATACATGGGTTACAATGCTGGTTGAATACATGACACCACCCAAGAGAAAGGGACCCCTCCAACGTCAGGGACAGGTGTTTTGCCCAATGTCATCATCATCATCATAGCCAGTCCCTCAGGATCGAGGAAGACTTGCTTCCACTCTTAGCATGGGTTCTTAGGTGATTGTACAGTCCAATATAAGAACCACAGTCTCTGTCACAGGTGGGACAGACAGTGGTTGAAGGAAAGGGTGGGCAGGGAGCCTGGTTTGCCGCACGCTCCTTCCGCTGCCTGCGCTTGATTTCTGCATGCTCTCGGTGACGAGACTTGAGGAGCTCAGCACCCTCCCGGATGCACTTCCTCCACTTAGGGCAGTCTTTGGCCAGGGACTCCCAGGTGTCAGTAGGGATGTCGTACTTTATCGGGAAGGCTTTGAGGCTGTCCTTGTAACATTTCCGCTGCCCACTGTAAGATTTCTAAATCTCTGGCGTTAAATTTGACAGTGAGACAATTCTTCTAAAACAATTGGAACAGTTTATTAAAAAAAACACACACACACACATCCACCTTAGTTACAACAGATACAATGAGGTTATAATAAAGAGTGATATACGTTACTTCCCTTTGGCTGGCTGGTTCAGGAGAGCGAGAAAAGTCTTTTGCTGCGTTCTTTATACCTCTCAAAAGCCATTGTCCCTCTGAAGGGCTCACGATTGGACCTTGGTTCCAGGGCAGTTCCTGATTGGCCCTCCTCACACATGTGGCTTTCTGGCCTGGCTCAGCTATCTCTCCAATACACAAAACCCATGTGGGCAGCTTTGTCGGCTTCCATTTTGTTTCTTTCAAAACTCAGCCCACGCTGGCAAACTGTGGGCTTTCATTTTGTTTCAACACAAACAGGCCTTTCCGTAAAACCTACACTTTTAACATTTATACATACACAGAATCAATTTTAATCATTAATAAACACTTTTATTCTTACACCACCTTTGGCTCGTTTGCCGTGGCCGAGTTCCGAGTAGAGCGCTTGCTTTGGGAGTCTCGTGACTGGCAAGCGAACTATGTGGCCCTGCCCAGCGGAGCTGATCAAGTGTGGTCAGTGCTTCAATGCTGGGGATGTTGGCCTGGACGAAGACGCTAACGTTGGTGCATCAGTCCTCCCAGGGGATTTGTAGGATCTTGCAGACATATCGTTGGTGGTATTTCTCCAGCGACTTGAGGTGTCTACATGGTTCACGTCTCTGAGCCATACAGGAGGGTGGGTATTACTACAGCCCTGTAGACCATGAGCTTGGTGATAGTTTTCAGGGCCTGGTCTTCAAACATTCTTTTCCTCAGGCGGCCGAAGGCTGCACTGGTGCACTGGCTGCCATACAGGATGGTGGACAAATAGCGGTTATCTGTGTCTTTGTCATTTTTATAATAGTTTTGTATATTTGCATTGTAATTGGAATGGGATGTTGGGAGCGGGCTATCAGTGACAGTGTACGTTGGGCAATAGACGCCTGCGTCTGTGCACATACAGAGGCTGAACTCCAGGACACAGTCGACGTATTTACTGAAGCGTACGGAAGCATTGGCCTTACACTAAACATCAGTAAGACAAAGATCCTCCACCAGACTGTCCTCGCCGCACAGCACTGCTCCCCAGTCATCAAGATACACGGCGCGGCCCTGGACAATGTAGGATCACTTCCTTTATCTCGGGAGCCTCCTATCAACAAGAGCAGGCATTGACAATGAGATCCAACAGTCGCTGGAGAAATACATCAACGATGTCTCTGCAAGATCCTGCAAATCCAACATTAGTGTCCTCGACCAGGCCAACATCCCCAGCACTGAAGCGCTGACCACACTTGATCAGCTCCGCTGGGCAGGCCACATTGTTCGCATGCCTAACACGGGACTCCCAAAGCAAGCGCTCTACTCGGAACTCCTTCACAGCAAACGAGCCAAAGGTGAGCAGAGGAAACATTACAGGGACAACTCAAAGCCTCCCTGATAAAGTGCAACATCCCCACTGACACCGGGGAGTCCCTGGCCAAAGACCGCCCTAAGTGGAGGAAGTACATCCGGGAGGGCGCTGAGCACCTCGAGTTTCATCGCCGAGAGCATGCAGAAATCAAGCGCAGGCAGCGGAAAGAGCATGCAGCAAACCTGTCCCACCCTCCCCTTCCCTCAACGACTATCTGTCCCATCTGTGACATGGACTGTGGCTCTCCTATTGGACTGTTCAGCCACCTAAGAACTGATTTTAAGAGTGGAAGCAAGTCTTCCTCGATTCCGAGGGACTGCCTATGATGATGATGCATGGCAGCCAGTAACTAACAGCATGATATACAAAAATGTCCTTTGATAGAACGTTATTAATGGATACAAACTGAAAATAAGCAAACATCGGTTAATTATAAGTAAATTTAAACTGTTCCAGTGTGGAGTTCAGTGGTGAACACATCCTTCAAAACAAAGCAGCTAATGTAACGCCTCTGTTTAAAAAAGGGGGCAGACAAAAGGCAGGTAACTATAGGCCGGTTAGTTTAACATCTGTAGTGGGGAAAATGCTTGAAACTATCATTAAGGAAGAAATAGCGGGATATCTAGATAGGAATAGTGCAATCAAGCAGACGCAACATGGATTCATGAAGGGGAAATCATGTTTAACTAATTTACTGGAATTCTTTGAGGATATAACGAGCATAGTGGATAGAGGTGTACCGATGGATGTGGTGTATTTAGATTTCCAAAAGGCATTCGATAAGGTGCCGCACAAAAGGTTACTGCAGAAGATAAAGGTACGCAGAGTCAGGGGAAATGTATTAGCATGGATAGAGAATTGGCTGGCTAACAAAAAGCAGAGAGTCGAGATAAATGGATCCTTTTCGGGTTGGAAACCGGTGGTTAGTGGTGTGCCACAGGGATCGGTGCTGGGACCACGACTGTTTACAATATACATAGGTGACCTGGAAGAGGGGACAGAGTGTAGTGTAACAAAATTTGCAGATGACACAAAGATTAGTGGGAAAGCGGGTTGTGTAGAGGACACAGAGAGGCTGCAAAGAGATTTAGATAGGTTAAGCGAATGGGCTCAGGTTTGGCAGATGGAATACAATGTCGGAAAATGTGAGGTCATCCACCTTGGAAAAAAAACAGTAAAAGGGAATATTATTTGAATGGGGAGAAATTACAACATGCTGAGGTGCAGAGGGACCTGGGGGTCCTTGTGCATGAATCCCAAAAAGTTAGTTTGCAGGTGCAGCAGGTAATCAGGAAGGCGAATGGAATGTTGGCCTTCATTGCGAGAGGGATGGAGTACAAAAGCAGGGAGGTCCTGCTGCAACTGTACAGGGTATTGGTGAGGCCACACCTGGAGTACTGCGTGCAGTTTTGGTCACCTTACTTAAGGAAGGATATACTAGCTTTGGAGGGGGTACAGAGACGATTCACTAGGCTGATTCTGGAGATGAGGGGGTTACCTTATGATGATAGATTGAGTAGACTGGGTCTTTACTCGTTGGAGTTCAGAAGGATGAGGGGTGATCTTATAGAAACATTTAAAATCATGAAAGGGATAGACAAGATAGAGGCAGAGAGGTTGTTTCCACTGGTCGGGGAGACTAGAACTAGGGGGGCACAGCCTCAAAATACGGGGGAGCCAATTTAAAACCGAGTTGAGAAGGAATTTCTTCTCCCAGAGGGTTGTGAATCTGTGGAATTCTCTGCCCAAGGAAGCAGTTGAGGCTAGCTCATTGAATGTATTCAAATCACAGATGGATAGATTTTTAACCAATAAGGGAATTAAGGGTTACGGGGAGAGGGCGGGTAAGTGGAGCTGAGTCCACGGCCAGATCAGCCATGATCTTGTTGAATGGCGGAGCAGGCTCGAGGGGCTAGATGGCCTACTCCTGTTCCTAATTCTTATGTTCTTATGTTCTTATAAAAGGTCTAGAAGCTGAACGAGTCCACATTTTTTGCTGTAATTTTTAACGTTACGCAGAATGGTTGAAAATGTGTTGTGTGATATTCAGGGCCACTGGTTTATGGTGACTAAATAAGTCAAGTTCCATTTTTATTACATATGATTCTTAGATGTTTAGCATTCCATGATTCCATGATTCTGTCCCTTTCTCCATGAAAACCACAAATCTGTGGTCTTCGCAACTAACAAATATGTTAATGCAGTCAAATGAAATGTCTTTGTCTATCAGTTTGACTAAGGCTTAAATCTTTTGTTTAAAATTTTAACATTTCTGTCAAATAATGGAGAGAGGAATTTTATTCATATGCATGAATGCATTTGTTACCAATATCATGCAATGCAATTTCAACCCAAGGCTGTTGGAAGAACTGGTTAAAATGGTCATTTTGAAAATTTTAATCAAACTTATCCAAATTCTTTCTTTTCCAATAGGAATTTCCAATTTGGTTTGATATCCCTCTCTCACCATTGTCCCTCTCTTTCTCTCTCTTCATGCGCCATCTAGTGGCCGACACAATTCATCTTTCGAATTTCATAAATTCAGAATTCTGTTATATTTTCAAACTTTTCAGCATCAAGTGTCTTTCAAAGATTGTTACATGGTTTTTTTTGGAGGGGGGGAAGAAGTAAGATGAAATTTTGTAGCCATAAAGATACATTGGAGAATAAATATTGTGGTTACAAAATTCCATGGCCCAGGATACAGATAATGTGGGCACTGTTTGTAGCATTGTCTCTGGGACACATAGAAAAGCATGTTACAAAAGTCAGTGCGTTTCAGTGGGTGGCTTTATACGAGTCTCCTATCCGTGTGAGAAATCCAAAGGGTGGAGTCGTTTGGTGCAGCGGATAAAGGAGGCAAAGAGGGAGGAGCTGCTGGTGAGGAAGTGGGCTTGGAAAGGCAGTCAGGATTTCAAATAAAAGGAGTGAAAGGCAGTGAGATGCTTGAAGGAGCAGAAGTTGCCAAAGGCAGAGGGAGAGGAGCCAAGTTGGGCGATAGAAGCTATGTCAGCACTGCCATAGTTTGGGTGGGGCAGATGGTGGAATATGTAGGCAGGCACTCGGCTTTGGTGAGGATAAAAGAATTGCCGCCTGTCAATAGATTAATCCACAATGGGGGTCAAGCTATTCCGTTGCTACTTTCATAGGTGCTGACTTGGAGCAGCGGAGGAGCAACTGATTGGGAAGGACTCATCAATGGAACCTGTGGGGAGGGGGGGGGGGGGAGAGTTGGGTCCAGCGGAGTGGGGGGTTTAATACTGATTACACCCCACATTGAAAATACATTAAGGAACTTACAGCCGACTTGTCTGTATTTGCACGTAAATCGTCAAATTAAATTTCTCACACACCAAGAAGCCACCCTATCACTCACCACGGCTCCCCCAAGTGCAGGAATTTTGAATTTGCTGGATTTTAATGGATGTATGCACTTGCTGCCTTCCGCGAGAGGTGGGTGCCGGAGGGACTGGTGTGCAGCATCACCCCCGGCAACCAAATTTTAACTTCAACCACATGTCTAAAGTTTAATTTGTTTAAGTTTGTCGGTTTTAGTGCCTCCCCCCCCCCCCCCCCCGCTGCCTTTTAGCCAGGGGGCACTTGTATAATTTGTGTTTTTGGTGCCCTCAAAAAAAAGAGCAAAAAACAAGGGGGCACTTGATTGAAGTTTTTGGAGTGTGAACCCCCCTTTAACCAGGGGCCACTTGATTATTGTTTGCAACAAAATAGTTGCATGCACTTGCTGCTAAACCAGGCCCAGCCATTAGTAGGATCAGCTCTGACTGCATATGCAAATCAGGACTGCTCCTCACTGTTTCCCACAAGCCAAAACAATGGTTTCTTTTATTAATAGTATGTTGGATTATGCAAAAAAACAAATATTGGTTTTAATGCAAACCTTTTCTGTGCTACTCGCCTCAACTATTTCTTGTGGTAGTGAGTTCCATATTTTAATCGCTCTAAGTAAAGGTGTTCTCCTGAATTCCCTATTAGATTTATTAGTGACCACCTTATATTTGTGGCCCCTAATTCTGATATCTTACTGGGCATAATACTCCAAGATAAATTATACATGTGGGTTGCTACATTGTTTATTCCGAAAGATAATAATACTGTTGTGTGTGGAAAAAAGAGTCAGATTGAACACTGTGAGCTCAAAGTAAAGTGCGAACTTAGTCTTTTATTGCAGGTCTCCAGAGTGCCTCTCTAACCTGTGAAGCTTATTAATTACCTGTGCTCCCAAGGGATTATGGGATCCCTTGGGACTCCAGGGAATGAGCCCTCTGGTGGCTGTACAGAGTAAATACAAGTCCACATATATAACAACACTCCCCCCCCACCAAAAGTCAATAGTGTAACTATTTACAATGTGAGTCGATCTGGGGCCCTTCTTGCCCTGGTTGATCGTCTCGGTGTGAAAGCTGGTGTTGTTGAATCATTTGTTGGGCCCTCGCTGGGCTGCTGTGCAGCTGGCCTTGCTGGGCTGCCTGGTGTGTTGGGTCCTGCAGGGCTGCTGTGGATGAAGGGTTCTGCTTCGTGGTCAACCGTGGTGTCGGTTGCCATTGGTGTGTGTGTGTTGGGGGATCAAAAAAGGTAGGGTCCAAGGTGGGTTGCTCAGGGTAGTCCATGAATCTGAGTTTGATTTGGTCCAAGTGTTTCCGGTGAATGAGTCCATTTGAAAGTTTGACCCGAAACACCCTGCTCCCCTCTTTGGCCACGACAGTCCCAGGAAGCCACCTGGGACCTTGTCCATAATTTAATACAAATACAGGATCATTGACTTCAATCTTGTGTGACACATTTGCGCTATCATGAAATGCACTTTGTTGAAGCCGCCTGCTCTCTACCTATTCATGTAGATCAGGGTGAACTAACGAGAACCTTGTCTTAAGTGCTCTTTTCATGAGCAGTTCAGCAGGTGGGATCCCAGTGAGTGAGTGTGGGCTCGTACGGTAGCTAAGCAGGACTCGGGATAGGCGAGTCTGCAGTGAGCCTTCAGTTACCCTCTTCAAGCCTTGCTTGATGGTTTGCACTGCTCTCTCTGCCTGACCATTGGACGCTGGTTTAAACGGGGCAGATGTGACATGTTTGATCCTGTTACGGGTCATGAATTCTTTGAACTCAGCACTGGTAAAACATGGCCCGTTGTCGCTCACCAGGACATCGGGTAAGCCGTGTGTGGCAAACATGGCCCATCGGCTTTAATTGGTGGCAGCGGACGTGCTAGCCGACATTATCTCACATTCAATCCACTTGGAGTACGCGTCTACAACCACAAGGAACATTTTACCCAAGAACGGGCCTGCATAGTCGACGTGTACCCTAGACCACGGTTTGGAGGGCCAAGACCATAAACTTAGCGACGCCTCCCTGGGTACATTGCTTATCTGCGAGCATGTATTACATCTGTGAACACAGGACTCTAAGTCCGCATCGATACCGGGCCACCACACGTGGGATCTGGCTATCGCTTTCATCAATATGATGCCTGGGTGGGTACTGTGGAGGTCATTGATGAAGGTGTCTCTGCTCTTCTTGGGGACCACTACTCGATTTCCCCACAGAAGGCAGTCTGCCTGTATGGACATTTCATCGTTGCGCCGCTGGAACGGCTTTATCTCTTCCTGCATTTCCACTGGCACACTGGAACAGCTCCCGTGAAGCACACAGCTTTTGACTAGAGATAATAAGGGGTCCTGGCTTGTCCAGGTTTTGATCTGCCGGGCAGTGACAGGTGATTGCTCACTCTCAAATGCTTCCATAACCAGGGCTAGATCTGCGGACTGTGCCATTTCCAACCCCGTGGCGGGCAATGACAGCCTACTGAGAGCATCGGAGCAGTTTTCTGTGCCTGGCCTGTGGCGGATGGCGTAGTTGTATGCAGACAATGTGAGCACCCATCTCTGGATGCGGGCCGATGCATTGGTATTTATCCCTTTACTCTCGGAAAACAGGGATATAAGTGGCTTATGGTCAGTTTCCAATTCGAATTTTAGCCCAAACAGGTATTGATGCATTTTCTTTACCCCATAGACACACGCTAACATTTCTTTTTCAATCATGCTGTAGGCTCTCTCAGCCTTAGACAGACTCCTGGATGGATAAGCAACCGGTTGCAGTTTCCCGAAATCATTAGCTTGTTGCAATACGCACCCGACGCCATATGACGACGCATCACATACTAGTACCAAACGCTTACATGGATAATACAACACAAGCAATTTGTTTGAGCATAACAATTTTCTCGCTTTTACAAAGGCATTTTCTTGGCATTTGCCCCAAACCCATTCGTCCCCTTTTCATAGTAAGACGTAGTAAATGGTTCTAACAGTGTGCTGAGACCCGGTAAGAAGTTACCAAAGTAGTTAAAGAGTCCCAGAAATAACCACAGCTCTGTCACGTTCTGTGGCCTCGGTGCGTTCTCGATTGCCTCCGTCTTCGCGTTGGTGGGCCTGATCCCGTCCGCCACAATCCTCCTTCCCAGGAACTCCAGGCGCCAGGAAAACGCACTTCGAGTGTTTTAACCTGAGCCCCACGCGGTTGAGTCGACTAAGAACCTCCTCCAGGTTCTGCAGATGCTCGAATGTGTTCCGACCTGTGACCAAAATGTCGTCCACGGTGTGCGGGACCGACTTCAGTAAACTTTCCATGTTTCTCTGGAATATCGCCGCCGCTGATCGGATTTCAAACGGGCATCTGTTATAAACAAAAAGACCTTTGTGCGTGTTAATGCAGGTGAGGGCCTTCGATGATTCCTCCAGTTCCTGCATCATGTAGGCTGAAGTCAGATCCAGCTTCGTGAACGTCTTTCCTCCCGCCAGCGTTGCAAAGAGCTCGTCAGCTTTGGATAGTGGGTATTGGTCCTGCAGGGAGAAATGATTGATAGTTACTTTGTAATCGCCACAGATTCTGACAGTGCCGTCTCCTTTGAGGAGTGGGACAATAGGACTGGCCCGCTTGCTGAACTCGATCGATGAAATGATGCCCTCTCGTTGCAGCCGGTCTAGCTTGATCTCTACACTTTCATCATGTACGATACTGCTCTCACCTTGTGATGGATGGGTCGCGCCCCCGGAATTAAGTGGATTTGCACTTTTGCTCCTTGGAATTTCTCGATGCCTGGTTCGAACAGCGAAGGAAATTTGTTTAAGACCTGGGCACATGAAGTGTCGTCAGCGGGCGATAGCGCTCGGACGTCGTCACAGTTCCAGCGTATCTTTCCCAGCCAGCTCCTGCCGAGCAGCGTGGGACCATCGCCCGGTACCACCCAGAGTGGTAGCTTGTGCACCGCTCCATCGTAGGAGACCTTTACTGCCGATTACAGGAATCAGTTCTTCAGTGTAAGTTCTTAGTCTCGTGCGAACTGGAGTTAAGACTGGCCTTGAGGCCTTGTTGCACCACAACCTTTCAAAAGTCTTTTTGCCTATGATGGACTGGCTCGCTCCTGTGTCCAGCTCCATTGACACCGGGAGTCCATTTAGTTCAACATTCAGCTTTATCGGGGGCAATTCGTGGTGAATGTGTGCACCCCATGTACCTCTGCCTTCTCTATCTGAGGCTCTGGTTCATAGTGATCCTCCGTGGATCTGTCCTCCTCTGCAACGTGGTGGTTTGCAGGTTTAACAGACTTAGCAGCTCGCCTGCACACTCGTTGGAGGTGTCCCATTGTTCCACAGCCCTTGCAAACGTATCCTTTGAATTGGCATGAATGGAAACGATGATCACCCCCGCAGCGCCAACAAGGTGTTAATGGCCTTGCATTCATCACCCTTGATGGTGGACTCAGACATCTGCGGACGTGTAGCTGCAGGTATGCATGATCTGCCCTGTACGTTACGATTCGAAAACAACATCACTTTGTTCACAGTACTTGTAGCAGCACTTGTGTGCTGAGAGATTTGCTCCGTATTGTCATTGGTGGCAATGAACGCCTGGGCTATCACTATGGCTTTACTCAAGGTTGGGGTCTCTACAGTCAAAAGCTTGTGAAGTATGGTTTCGCGGCCAATGCCAAGTATGAAAAAGTGTCTGAACATGGGGTCCAAATGTCCTTCAAATTCGCAATGTCCTGCAAGGCGTCTTAGCTTGGCGACATAACTCGCCACTTCCTGGCCTTCAGACCTTTTGTAGGTGTAGAACCGGTACCTCGCTATCAGAACGCTTTCCTTCGGGTTCAAATGCTCTCGGACCAGTGTGCACAAATCGTCGTATGATTTCTCCGTGGGTTTCGCTGGAGTGAGCAGATTCTTCATGAGGCCATACGTTGGTGCCCCACAGACGGTGAGGAGGATTGCTCTGCGTTTGACAGTGCTCTCTTCCCCATCCAGCTCGTTGGCCACGAAGTATTGGTCGAGTCGCTCTACAAAAGTTTCCCAATCATCTCCCGCTGAAAGTTTCTCCGGGATGCCCACTGTTCTCTGCATCTTTGGGTTCGCTATCTGTATCTCGTCGCCAGTTGTTATGTTTATGGAGAAAGCGTCAGACTGAACACTGTGAGCTCAAAGTCAAGTGTGACCGTAGTCTTTTATTGCAGGTCTCCAGAGTGCCTCTCCAACCTGTGAAACCCCCTTAAATACCTGTGCTCCCAAGGGATTATGGGATCCCTTGGGACTCCGGGGGATGAGCCCTCTGGTGGCTGTACAGAGTAAATACAAGCCCACATATATAACAAATACCAATTCTTTGTCTTAACTAAGTAGTAAAAACTGTAAAGGCTGGAAGTCTGATATAAAAATGGTTGCAGATTAGCATCTGTAAAGTGTCTTTGTTCAATTTGTTTCAATCCTTTTGGTCACAAATTTTATTTCCAATATTATTTGATGTTAATTCCGCTGCAAGATGTAAATTCTAATGAAAGCAAGGTGAGAGGGAGAGGGAGAGGGGACTGTTTGGAAGCGGACACTTGCAGTTTGTGCGCTGATGCAGGGGGGAGCAGGAAGGCAGCAACACCTTCCGGTCGCGGCCTCCGCCATGAGCTTTGAGTGGCCCTGGCAGTATAACTTCGCTCCTTTCTACACGTGAGTCGCCTTTTATTCGTTTACCTTCCGGGAGATGCGGCATTAAATTATAAAACCATTGATCCGGAGACTGAGCCGGCGGGAAAAGCGCTTCCCGCCTGAGGGACTGGAGAGACCATGGGCCCCCCCCGAGAAAAACAACCAGACCCCCCCCCTCCCTCCCAAACCAACTCTCTTTCCCCCCCCCCCCTAAACCAACTCTCTTCCCCCCCCCTAAACCAACTCTCTTCCCCTCCCCTTCCCCCTCCCCCCCCAAACCAACTCTCTTTCCCCCCCCCTAAACCAACTCTCTTCCCCACCCCTTCCCCCCTCCCCCCAAAACCAGCTCCCTTCCCCACCCCGCCCCCCCCCAACCAGCTCCCTTCCCCTCCCCCCAAAACCAGCTCCCTTCCCCACCCCGCCCCCCCCCCCCAAACCAACTCTCTTCCCGTCCCCTTCCCCCTCCCCCCAACCAGCTCCCCTTCCCCTCCCCCAAACCAACTCTCTTCTCCTCCCCTCCCCCCAACCAACTCCCCTCCCCCCACCAAACCAACTCTCTTCCCCTCCCCTTCCCCCCTCCCCCCAACCAACTCCCCTCCCCCCACCAAACCAACTCTCTTCCCCTCCCCTTCCCCCTGAAACCAGCTCCCTTCCCCTCCCCCCACCCACCCCCAAACCAACTCTCTTTTCCTCCCCCACGAAACCAGATCTCTTCCCCCTCCCCCCGAAACTAGATCTCTCCCCCTGAAAACAGATCTCTTCTCCCCCCGAAACTAGATCTCTTCCCCCTCCCCCCTGAAACCAGATCTCTTCCCCCTCCCCCCTGAAACCAGATCTCTTCCCCCTCCCCCCCGAAACCAGATCTCTTCCCCCTCCCCCCTGAAACCAGATCTCTTCCCCTCCCCCCTGAAACCAGATCTCTTCCCCCTCCCCCCTGAAACCAGATCTCTTCCCCCTCCCCCCTGAAACTAGATCTCTTCCCCCTCCCCCCTGAAACTAGATCTCTTCCCCCTCCCCCCGAAACTAGATCTCTTCCTCCTCCCCCCTGAAACCAGATCTCTTCCCCCTCCCCCCCCCCCCGAAACTAGATCTCTTCCCCCTCCCCCCGAAACCAGCTCTCTTTCCCCCCCCCCCCCCGAAACCAGCTCTTCTCTCCATCCCCTCTTCCGAAACCAGCTCCCACCCCTGAACCCAGCAAAGACCACTAAAGTTGTTAATTGAGTCATCTGAGGGACTCAGTCAATATCTCTCTTGAAAAAGGGAGTTGACATTTTAGAGAGGGAAATGGTTTGAAATGCCTTTCCTTGTTCCAAATGTACTTGTGTTATATCTTAATTAGTAGCATTGGAAGAATCACTAACATTACTTATAGTTTTCAACATGGGTGGGTTTAGTGGCTACATGTGCGTGCTCCCACCCACCCCAGCTGGAGCACAATTTTGCTTGTCCTCAAGCTTTAAGGTTAGTAATTTATCACTGGAAGTTGTTCTGAAAGAACAGCAATTGCAGGCAAAATTCGGAAAAATCACACTTCCTGCTCCTAAATTAAAACCTCACCTAATGGCATGGGTGCAACTGATAGTTATGGATAGTTGTTTCTTTCTCTCTCTCACTGCCTCGTGTTCTCTCAGCTGATTTCCTGAATGCTGGAGCCCCTCAGGTGCTTGTCAGTTCCCTTGACAAAGTTGTAAGCTAAATAAAGCAGAGGTAGCTACAGGATTAGCGCGTGATTCCAGTGCTGGGTGAGCATTGCATCCACTTACCAAATCTTTCTACAAAAGCAAAAAAACTGCGGATGCTGGAATCTGAAATAAAAACAGAAAATGCTGGAAATCTCAGCAGGTCAAGCAGTATGTGTGGAGAGAAAAACAGAGTTAACGTTTCAGGTCGATGACCCTTCGTCAAAATCTGAACAGAAATCTTCCTGTTTTGCCAATGTGATAGAATATGATTTATTTTACATTCATGATCCACACTGCAGATTGCAAAAATCAGCTGATCTGCCACAGGATGTTGTTGATTACTAGACTCAATGAATCACTCGCTGTTGCACTTGTAACAAACCACTACAAAAAACAATGAGAATAAAATTGGATGGGCCACCTGGCATCGGGAGGGAGTGGCCCTGGGAGTCCTCAACATTGACTCCGGACCCCATGAAGTCTCATGGCTTCGGGTCAAGCATGGGCAAGGAAACCTCCTGCTGATTACAGATTACCACCTACCGCCCTCCCTCAGCTGATGAAGCAATACTCCTCCATGTTGAACACCACTTGGAAGAAGCACTGAGGGTAGCAAGGGCACAGAATGTACTCTGGGTGGGGGACTTCAATGTCCATCATCAAGAGTGGCTCGGTAGCACCACTACTGACTGAGCTGGCTGAGTCCTGAAGGACATAGCTGCCAGACTGGGCCTGCGGCAGGTGATGAGAGAACCAACACAAGGGGAAAAACCTACCTCATCCTCACCAATCGTCCTGTCGCAGATGTAGCTGTCCATGACGGCATTGGTAGCAGTGACCACCCTGTGAAAACGAAGTTCCGTCTTCATACTGAGAACACCCTCTATTGTGTTGTGTGGCACTACCACCATGCTAAATGGGGTAGATTCAGAATAAATGTAGCAGCTCAAAACTGAGCATCCATGAGGCGCTGTGGGCCATCAGCAGCACAATCTGTAACCTCATGGCTCGGCGTGTCCCTCATTCTACCATTACCATCAAGCCAGGGGACCAACCCTGGTTCAATGAGGAGTGTAGAAGAGCAGGAGCAGCACCAGCTGTACCTAAAAATGAGGTGCGAACCTGGTGAAGCTTCAGCACAGGACTACATGCATACTAAGCAGTGGAAACAACATGCTATAAACAGAGCTAGGTGATCCCACAATTAACGGATCAGATCAAAGCTCTGCAGTCCTGCCACATCCAGTCGTGAATAGTGGTGGACAGTTAAACAATGGGAAGAGGAGGTTCCATGAACATCCCATCCTCAATGATGGAGCCCAACACGTGAGTGCAAAAGACAAGGCTAAAGCGTTTACAACCATCTTCAGCCAGAAGTGTCGAGTGGATGATCCATATTGGCCTCCACTTGAGATCCCGACCATCACAGAATCCAGTTTTCAGCCAATTCGATTCACTCCACGTGATATCAAGAAGCGTCTGAGCACACTGGATGCAGCAAAGGCTCCAGGCCTTGACAACATATCGGCCGTCGTGCTGAACACTTGTGCTCCAGAATTAGCTGCGCCTCTCGCCAAGCTGTTCCAGTACGGCTACAGCACTGGCGTCTACCCAACAATGTGGAAAACTGCCCAGTTATGTCATGTCCACAAAAAAGCAGGACAAATCCAATCTGGCCAATTAGCACCCATCAGTCTACTCTCAATCATCAGCACAGCGATGGAAGGTGTCTTCGACAGTGTATCAAGCGGCACTTACCAATAACCTGCTCACTGATGCTCAGGTTGGGTTCCACCAAGACCACTCGGCTCCAGAGCTCATTACAGCCTTGGTCTAAACATGGACAAAAGAGCTGAATTCCAGAGGTGAGGTGAGAGTGACTGCCCTGGACATCAAGGCAGCATTTGACCGAGTGTGGTATCAAGGAGCCCCAGTAAAATTGAAGTCAATGGGATTCAGGGGGAAAACTGGCTGGAGTCATACCTAGCACAAAGGAAGATGTTTGTGGTTGTTAGAGGTTAATCATCTCAGCCCCAGGACATTGCTGCAGGAGTTCCTCAGGGCAGTGTCCTCGGCCCAGCCATCTTCAGCTGCTTCATCAGTGACCATCCCTCCATGATAAGACAAATTTGCTGGAATTCTTTGAGGTTGTAACGAACAGGGTGGATAAAGGGGAACCAGTGGATGTGGTGTATTTGGACTTCCAAAAGGCATTTGACAAGGTGCCACATAAAAGGTTACTGCACCAGATAAAAGTTCACGGGGTTGGGGATAATATATTAGCATGGCTAGAGGATTGGCTAACGAACAGAACAGAGAGTCGGTATAAATGGTTCATTCTCTGGTTGGCAATCAGTAACTAGTGGGGTGCCGCAGGGATCGGTGCTGGGACCCCAACTATTTACAATCTATAGTAACGACTTGGAAGAAGAGACCGAGTGTAACGTAGCCAAGTTTGCTGATGATACAAAGATGGGAGGAAAAGCAATGTGTGAGGACACAAAAAATCTGCAAAAGGACAGACAGGCTAAGTGAATGGGCAAAAATTTGGCAGATGGAGTATAATGTTGGAAAGTGTGAGGTCATGCACTTTGGCAGAAAAAAAATCAAAGAGCAAGTTATTATTTAAATGGAGAAAGATTGCAAAGTACAAGAAACTCAAAAGGTTAGTATGCAGGTACAACAAGTGATTAGGAAGACCAATGGAATCTTGGCCTTTATTGCAAAGGTAATGGAGTATAAAAGCAGGGAAGTCTTGCTACAGTTATACAGGGTATTGGTGAGGCCACACCTGGAATACTGCATGCAATTTTGGTTTCCATATTTACAAAAGGATAAACTTGCTTTGGAAACTGTTACGAGAAGGTTCATTAGGTTGATTCCAGAGATGAGGGGGTTGACCTAATGAGGAAAGGTTGAGTAGGTTGGGCCTCTACTCATTGGAATTCAGAAGATTGAGAGGTGATCTTATCGAAACGTATAAGATTATGAGGGGGCTTGACAAGATGGATGCAGAGAGAATGTTCCCACTGATGGGGGAGACTAGAACTAGGGGGCATAATCTTAGAATAAGGGGCCGCCCATTTAAAACTGAGATGAGGAGACATTTCTTTTCTCAGTGGGTTATAAATCTGTGAAATTCACTGCCTCAGAGAGCTGTGGAAGCCGGGACATTGAATAAATTTAAGACAGAAATAGACAGTTTCTTAACCGATAAGGAATAAGGGGTTATGGGGAGCGGGCAGGGAAGTGGACCTGAGTCCATGATCAGATCAGCTAAGATCATATGAAGTGGCGGAGCAGGCTCGAGGAGCCGTATGGCCTGCTCCTGCTCCTATTTCTTAGGTTCTTATAAGGTCAGAAGTGGTGATGTTCACTGATGATTGAACAGTGTTCACTTTAATTCACAATTCCTCAGATAATGAAGCAGTCCATGCCCGAATACATAAGAACATAAGAATTAGGAACAGGAGTAGGCCATCTAGCCCCTCGAGCCTGCTCCGCCATTTAACAAGATCATGGCTGATCTGGCCGTGGACTCAGCTCCACTTACCCGCCCGCTCCCCGTAACCCTTAATTCCCTTATTGGTTAAAAATCTATCTATCTGTGACTTGAATACATTCAATGAGCTAGCCTCAACTGCTTCCTTGGGCAGAGAATTCCACAGATTCACAACCCTCTGGGAGAAGAAATTCCTTCTCAACTCGGTTTTAAATTGGCTCCCCCGTATTTTGAGGCTGTGCCCCCTAGTTCTAGTGTCCCAGACCAGTGGAAACAACCTCTCTGCCTCTATCTTGTCTATCCCTTTCATTATTTTAAATGTTTCTATAAGATCACCCCTCATCCTTCTGAACTCCAACGAGTAAAGACCCAGTCTACTCAATCTATCATCATAAGGTAACCCCCTCATCTCCGGAATCAACCTCGTGAATACAGAATGCCCGAATACAGAAAGAGCTGGACAACGTTTAGGCTTGGGCTGATAAGTGGCAAGTAACATTCACTCCACACAACTGCCAGGCAATGATTATCTTCAACAAGCGAAAGTCTAACCACCGCTCTTTGACATTCAACAGCATTACCATTGCCGAATCACCCACCATCAACATCCTGGGGGTCACCATTGACGAGAAATTTAACTGGACCAAACACATAAATACTATGGCTATTAGAGCAGGTCAGAGGCTGGGTATTCTGTGGCAAGTGTCTCACCTGACTCCCCAAAGCCTTTCCACCATCTACAAGGCACAAATCAGGAGTGTGATGGAATACTCTCCACTTGTATGGATGAGTGTAGCTCCAACAACAGTCAAAAAGCTCGACACCATCCCGGAGAAAGCAGCCCACTTGATTGGCACCCCATCCACCACCTTAAATATTCATGTCCCACGGCGCTTCACAAGTGCATAATAAGACAAAAAGGAGGAGATATTAGGACAGATGACTTGGTCAGTGAGGTAAGTTTTAAGGAAGATTTTAAAGGAGGAGGAAGAGGTGGAGAGACAGAGGTTTAGCAAGGGAATTCCAGAGCTTAGGACCGAGACTGCTGAAGGCACAGGCGGCAATGGTGGGGCAGGTGGAGTAGGGGATGCACAACCAGAGTGCAGAGTTAGAGGAAGGCAGAGTTCTTGGGGGGGGTTGTAGGGCTATTGAAGGTTACAGATATAGGGAGGGGCGAAGCCATGGAGGGATTTGAACACGAGGATATGACTGCATCAAAATTATACTGCACTACTCTCCAGTCGGTGAAGTGCATTCTAAAGCCAAAGCAGTCCTATCAGATATGCCAAGGAAGAACAAGAAGGGACATACAGTTCAGAGTTGTAAAGGACAAGTTTAGGGATATACTTGCATTGGAGGCAGTTCAGAGAAGGTTCACGAGGTTGATTCCTGAGATGAAGGGGTTGGCGTATGAAGAAAGGTTGGGCCTATACTCATTGGAGTTTAGAAGACTGAGAGGTGATCTTAATTGAAACGTGTAAGATTCTGAGGGGGCTTGACAGGGTAGATGCAGAGAGAATGTTTCCCCTCGTGGGAGAATCTAGAACTAGGGGACATAGTTTCAGAATAAGGGGTCACACATTTAAAGCGGAAATGAGGAAGAATTTCTTCTCTTGAGGGTCTTGAATCTTTGGAATTCTCTCCACCAGAGAGCTGTGGAGGCTGGGTCAATGAATATATTTACGATGGAGATGGACAGATTTTTGAACGATACAGGAGTCCAGGGTTATGGGGAGCGGGCAGGGAAGTGGAGTTGAGGCCAAGATCAGATCAGCCATGACCTTGTTGAATGGCGGAGCAGGCTTGAGGGGCTAGATGGCCGACTCCTGCTCCTTTTTCTTATGTTCTTATTGTACTGCTGGTCTCTGTCTGTGAAATTACTAATAACCTGGATGAGGCAGTCAGCTATATCCTTACATTGGAAACTTAAAGGCTGGCTCTTCCAGTTGCTCACTTAATTAAGGCAGTGAATACTTGAGTCCCACAGACCAGAAAGTGGTCTGATTCCCGGTCTGAGTTGGCTAAACTGAATCAAGGCAGCAGTAGGAGTAAACATAGAAACGTAGAAAATAGGTGCAGGAGTAGGCCATTCGGCCCTTCGAGCCTGCACCACCATTCAATAAGATCATGGCTGATCATTCACCTCAGTACCTCTTTCCTGCTTTCTCTCCATACCCCTTGATCCCTTTAGCCGTAAGGGCCATATCTAACTCCCTCTTGAATATATCCAATGAACTGGCATCAACAACTCTCTGCGGTAGGGAATTCCACAGGTTAACAAATCTGGGTGAAGAAGTTTCTCCTCATCTCAGTCCTAAATGGCTTACCCCTTATCCTTAGACTGTGTCCTCTGGTTCTGGACTTCCCCAACATCGGGAACATTCTTCCTGCATCTAATCTGTCAGAATTTTATATGTTTCTATGTTTATATGGTGCTCCAATTGGCCTCAGGATCAGTGGGTTAGAGAGCGGAAAATCCACCAGGGTTCCCATTCCTGATTGCTATCCAGCAACTCTTGTGTGGCTGTACAGTGAACACAGAATCGGGCTTGCCTGCAGTCGAATAGCCTGCCAATATTACCTGGCCTCCCACATGAAGAATGGGCAAGGTGCTGGAGAGTGGCTATTGCCCATAAAACTCAACTCCAGCAAAGAGTCAACATCATTAGGAGAGAAGGGGAGAAAATTGGTAAGAATTTTTTTTTAAGCGAATATTTCACTATTCTGTGCCATTCCCGTTTTTAAAATTTTCCTCCATCTTCTCGATGAGCCAAGTTGAGAAGCAGACAAACAGGGAGCTCGGGACGCACCTGTCAGTGGTGCTTTATAATTGGCCTGCTAGAAATTGGGCTACCTGCCCTTTGACCTCAGGAAGGACACTTTAAGGGGGATGGCATGGCCCTCTGGGCCGGTCTCATGCCTTTGTACCGGGGAGGGAGAGGGAATGTAAATAATGTATTCTCACTGACTACTCGTCTATTTATTGGGAGGTGTAATTTTGAAGTTTAAGCAAAAAGAAGACTAAAGGAAACAAAGGTTAACCACATACGTCAATGGATGTTAATTTTACCCGTCATTAAGTCACCAGTAGTGATTGTTGTTTCGGGAAGGGATACTAAATTTAGCACGATTGCATAAAGTTTTTGTGGATATTTAACCAGTTTTTCCCCAGTGCTGGCAAAAATCAGCAGGCAGTCTTCCTTTTCAGTAGAAATATGCAAATTTATTAAAGAAAACGCAGCCTCGGTGTAAACATAATCGCATGCAAAGTTGAATGTTGGTGTTAGGACAAGAATGCATTTGCTCCTGAGACGCTATCCAATGCCAATTCTGAAGTTTTTTAATCTCCCGTTTGATCTTACCTTGTGTGAACGTTTCGTGTGCGGCCATGACAGGGTGAGGTGGTAAGATTAATGTATATCGTGGCGAGTCTTTTCTTGATGCGTAAGCTTGCTGCAGTTCAGCGACAGGTCAGCTATACAGGTTTCTCCCTCCCTCTCCAGAACCAAGCATCCTGCCTATAATCAGATACAGCAGCTTTCAAGAGTAACAGCATTAATTCCCCCATAGTGTCACCATTACATTGTGCCAACCAAGTCTGACCTAATAACTTGAGCACATAAATCTAGGCTGACACTCCAGTGCAGTGCTGAGGGAGTGCTGGCCTGTCAGAGTTGCCGTCTTTCGGATGAGATGTTAAATGAGTCTGCCCCCTCAGGTGGACGTAAAACAATCCCACGGCACTATTTTGAAGACGAGCAGGGGAATTTTCCCCGGTGTCCTGGCCAATATTTATCCCTCAATCAACATACCAAAAAACAGATTACCTGGTCATTATCACATTGCTGTTTGTGGGAGTTTGTTGTGCCGCGTTTCCTACATTACAACAGTGACTAACACTTCAAAAGTACTTCATTGGCTGTAAAGCGCTTTGAGATGTCTGGTGGTCGTGAAAGGCACTGTATAAATGCGTCTTTCTTTAAAACATTAAGAGTTTAGGTTTTAGACAAAGATCAGTTCTTCTCTCTTGGTTTGATGGTCCTTGTAAGGATCAGTCGACTCGTTACAATAGTTACAAGCATGTAGACATATGTGTTAAACTGGATTAAATCATACTTTGGACACACAAGGACAGAAGACCAAGAAGCTAAGTGTAGGATGAGTTGAGAATGGAATGTTAATTGTTGGATAGGTGCCATGTACCTGGAAAGGTGTGCGGGAAATCTGAATGAAGAGTAGGTCTCCGTGTAATCAATATCTAGCGAGATGAATTCATTTACTGGAAAGTAAACTCATCCACTGAAAAAGAAATATTTGCAATTAAAAAAGTACTTTATCATGTTGAAATGTCTTAAAAGTATGTCATACAGTGAATTACTATTGTTATGAGACCAAGTTATAACCGTGTTTTTAAAGTGAATCCGGTGCTAAATTACTTGGACACCAGAAAACATTTTATTACCAATACACTTCTTTATATTTTTCATGTTTTTGTCCATTTCTAGACTACAGCCGAATGTTAACACCCAGCGCAAGCAGCTGGCAGCATGGTGCTCACTGGTGCTCTCCTATCTGCGTTATCACAAGCTTTACACTATCGATGTATTGGAAGCCCAAGAAAGTCCACTCTTCAACAACAAGAAGATCCAGCGTATCCTTTGCTGTGCCAGCCTCTGAGATGGGAGGAATGTTAAACTTCATTAAATGGTAGACGTGGTTTTTGTAGTTTTTCACCTGTTGACGACTATTAGATTTCATAGAAACCTGGAATTTTACAGCAGAGCAGGAGTCCATTTGGCCCATCACAATTGTGCTAGTTCTCCGAAAGAGCTATCCACTTAGTCCTGTTCTTTTGCCCTTTTAAAATCATTATCAATTTCTCTTTTAAAAGCTTTTACGAATCATGTTTTTACCACTGTTTTTGATGACACCTGTATCCTAATACTCTACGTAAAAAAAATTCTCCTAACCTATCTCCTCATTCTTTTGGAGATGATCTTAAATTTACACCCTCTTGTTACTAACTCACCAATGAATGGATATAGTTTGCTCTAGAGCACAGTTCTTAGCCTACAGAAGTCAACTAAAATATCCTTATTTTCCTGTCGCTCAAGTCCCACTCATTCCTCTAAAATGTTGCTGGGAGGTGTATGAGTGAGAGTTTTTTCCCTCTGTGTGTTGGTTGTTTATTTCCGAGAATTCTTTCCACTGTAGAGTGACGTTTGTTAATAGATTAAACGCTAGTTCAAAGTTTGAGTAGCAGGGGATTCTTCTTCACTTAAAGACGATAGTGACTGTAGGAAGAAATACTTTCATTGTTATAAGTTACATTTCTTATTTCCTTTTGCTTCCCCTCCACCCAAGCTGGTGACATCAATAGAATGCACTCGCTTCATGAAATAGCAGTCCCAACTTTATAACGCACCCTGCCAACAGCTCCCATTTTAAAAGTAAGCCTGTACAAAAACAGAGGATGAAGTACTGTATTTCCCTCTCTAGATACCTTGGGGTGGAAATTCGGTCGCGCCTCTGTTGCAGCGTTAACCCGGGCAGAGCGTAAAATTTTCCGCCGGGATATGGTTTGTGTCTCCAGCTGCAAAATTTACTAGCTGGCCCCCGAGTGTGGAGGTATTGGAGGCGTTCCACACCTGTTATAGGGCGCTAGGCCGGCTGAGCATCTGAAAATCCCGAGGTAAAGAGCTGGCCCCTGAGCGCACTAAGAGAGGCTTCTGTGGAAAAAAAATCTGAAAAAACCCCACCAAAAACATTCCCAGTTTATTACTCATGCCACCACACCATAAATCGCAAAATTAAAAACAATCACACTGACCTCGGGTCGACATTACTTACCTCACTGTGGCTGGTACAGCTCGGTTCACCAGCTTCCACAGGCGTTCCCACTAGGGCGCGCTACAGGGCACTACGGATCGGATGCTAACCAAATATCGAGCCGGTGTCGCAACCAGGGAAGTTGCACACTGGTTCGCCTCTTCAGGGCGGTAATGCTCTGTGTCCCCTCGAAACCGGCACCGAATGTCCCAGCGGGCCGCTGTAAGCTGGCTGCCCGCCCGGAAGTGCTTACCTCCAGGGCGCAAACAGGGGCGGCAGAACACCAAAAATCCAACCCCTCTGTCTTTTAACAAGATAGTAAATCATTGTCTCCTCTCCACATTCCTAATTGGATAGGTTGTTATATTAATTAGCACTAGTATCATGTTTTTCATTTGTGAAGAGACTCTCTATAAAGACTTTGTTGCTGTGTGGCAGTGTGTCCTGTAAATTGTAAATTTGTTTAAACTTTTTGGAGAATCGTTTTGGGTGTTCATCACAGTGAAGGATGTTACTTGTAAGGAAGGGGGCACTTTTCAATTTGGGGCACCCAAAATCAGTATCAATCTCAGATATAGAGAGCGAACTTGCTGTATTCACCCTAGCTTGCCACATGTTTGAAACCCAAAGCTACGTATTAAGATGTATATTAACCAAATTCATATTTTCTCATCCAAGCTTGAATCCATGAGCCCTTATCCTACAGCTTATGTTAATATTGAGCAATTCTTTCAGCGAGTTAATCCATTCCCAATTTGATTGATCAGCTCTAAGTTGTTGTTTATCCGATATATCCATCCCTTTGGACTCAGCTTTCCTTGTCGCGCAGGTACTCAGTCCCGTTTATCAAATTAGGTGCCTTTTACTTCCTCCAAGGCCGCAATGTCCCCTCTGTTGGATGGTGTCCTGAACTGTATGCAATACTGAAGGTGGGGGTTAACCACTGATGCAGTGACACTGTCTCATTACTGATAATATCTGCTGCGGCAAAACAGAAAGCAGTTTGTGCTGTCGTAGATATTGTATCTATGTTGTATAGGTTGACCCAGTGAGTGGCGCTTCCACAGCAAGAACATAATGGACCTCGTAACTCGCCAGTATAGCACCGCCATCACTTCAACAAAACAGGTTAAATGTTGTACAGTAGAAAGTATTGCATCCTTAATGTTGCAAAATGGAATCACTTGGTGGAAGGAAACAGTTTTGCCGACTGTAAGTGAGACAATGCTGTCCAGAGCATAGTCAAGAAATATTATTACAATGCGTGGTTTTCCCTTAACTTTAACATAAAGGGAAGTTCCCTATAGAGGCTATCCAAGTTGTATTCGAAGAACTCCGGAAGAAAGGTTGGTGCACAGAGTAAAACCAAATTTTAAGCATGTGCTTGTAAAATTTCTTCCAAGTTCAGACTAGATTTTCCCCAATAATTTTAATAGAGCTATAAATAGCAACAGCGTTTCATCTCACCGTACATAGTGTCATCTTTCTGAATAAATGTGCTTATTATGTGAGCTGCCTACTAGGCTCCCTGTTGGCTCAGTGAGTACACACACCACATGGTGTGTGGTATGTCGAGAAAGCAGGAGTGGGGTACTGAAGTTGCATGTTCAGCCATGAACTCATTGAATGGCGGTGCAGGCTTGAATGGCCTACTCCTGCACCTATTTTCTATGTTTCTATGAACAGGGTTGTGCAGACTGAGCTGTTCCATGGTCTGTGCTGAGTTAGCTGATCTCAGCAAAGGTGGCAACAAGCTGTTACAATTGATCTCGGTGGGCTAGGATGAGAAGTAACAATTCAGCCAATAAGGACAGGATTGACCAAGGATTTGCTTTGGTAATGGCGCCTTGCATGATCAAATAGCCTTGACACTGGATGTGTAAGCTCATAGCTGGTGAATGACCACTTGGGTAAGGGATTGCAGCACTGGCAGTACCATGTTTTTGCTATTTCTGTACTAAATTTAATATCAAAAAGTATGTAGCTCACAAATGTGTTTTTGAGGAATTTATCTGTAATTTGTTTTGCTTTTAGGAAACTTAGAGTGGATTGATAAAAATAAAACGCGCTGTCTGATAATGTGGAGGAGACCAGAAGAGTGGGGTAAACTTGTGTATCAGTGGGTAAGAACGTGTTTTGCTGCATGTTTTCTACAAGTGTACAAGTGTTCTTGTAACACATTTCTCACAGTACAGCAAACGTCCTGACAAATACATAGAGGGTTTATAAATTAATTCACCACTAATCCCCTTTTTTTTTGCCAAATTTGTTTTTGCAGTCTGGTAGAGTAACTGGTGATCGGTAAATCTTTCATTAAACAAAAAGCTCTTGTGAACAGCAACTTATCAGAACAAAGAGAAGCGTGTAGCATTGTCCCCTTTTTTTGCTTCAAGCTAAATTGGGAAGCACAGGAGAAACACAAAGATCAGCAATGTAAAGTTTGTAAAATGGAAAGCGGCTTTGTACATGTTCAAAATTAAACAGTTTGCATAGATTTTCAAAAGACTTAGCACGCTGGTCTTTCACCTTTGGGATGGATTGATGTGATGAAAGGCTCTGCTCGTTGATGGTTGTAAGAGCCTAAATGAAATAATTTCTCCCACCCGGTCAATGTAAGCCCACAACAAAACTGACCATAATTCTGGACAAATTGGCACTGGATGGCAAATCTCACTGAAAGATGCTACAGGGATGTGTGTGAAATGGAAATACCAAGCTGGTGCAGTTAAGGCAGAGTACGCTGAGGTTTATTTTGCGCATGGCCTATATCTGACCTGTGCAATCTTGATACAGATCGCATTAAAAAATGATGCAAAAAATGGAAAAACCTTCCATTTACCCAGTGCTGATGTACCTCAATTTGATGAGTAAAAATAGGAACAATTTCTCCCAACCTATCCTAAAGTCAGAAAACTGCAGCAAATTATGTTGTTGTGAAACTACTTCAGGATTGTAATGCTTCAAGAAAATAAATTCTATTCCAAAGTTGTTTTATCCTTGTTGAATACCCTGAATTTCACAATTCACCTAATCCAGTTACAGAGTGCAAAGAGCACTGATCCAAAGGTGGAAATTAGTATATAAAATCTAATCTAGACACAACCCAGTAAAAATAAGACTTGCATTTATGGAATACTTTATTATGTCTCAAAGGTCTAACGTCCCTTCCTGCACAATTAATTCCTTTGAAGTGCAGGCGCTGTTCTAGGCAAGCGCAGCATGTTGTACACAGGAGGGTCCGACAAACAGCAATGAGATGAACGACCAGTAAATCTGCATAGCTTGAAGGAGGACTGTTAGCCAGGTCATCAGAGAACTCCCTATTCTTTTTAGAATTAGGACCTTTAACATCTACCAGAATTGTGTCACGTGAAGCTGCTAAGTGCCAGCGAAATACGACGGAATGATGTAAGCATTTTGTCCAAAGCAAAAATAGTCTTGATGATCAAAACTGTTTATAAATTGATTTCATCAGTCTTTCATTACTTTGCCATTTAATGTCAACCCAACAAAGTGACGTGGGTTAGATTACCTTAAATTTAGGTGTAATTACCTTGACTATAAGCTGTGCCTAAATGTCCTGTGCTAAGAGCCATTTGTTTTCGTTAAAGCTGTTGATCTTGTGTATCAGTGTCTGGTATTGATGTCTTTTGCAGGTTTCAAAGAATGCCATGACAAACTCTGTATTTACATTTTATGAACTCTCCAATGGAGATGACACTGAGGGTGAAGGTAAGTTGCATTGATAATTACCTGTTATTAAATGAGCGTGGGGAGCAATCGGCTAAGTTATCTTCCCTTTCAATTGTTTGTTCCTGTTTTTCTCTCTGTGTACATTCTGACTTCTGGTATGAGGATTATTAGAATATAGAATTCAACCAAGCATCCTTCCAGAGTGCTTGATGCCATCATCTTTCTGTGAACCCTTTTCATTGATAACTGAGCAGGTTTATTCTATGTATGGGTGACAAACTGGTTTGCCTACTTCTGATGAAACAAACTTGTAACCACATAATTGTATAAAAATAACCTTTCCTGATGAACTGCTCAGAGAACCCGGAAGCATAGACCGAAGTCAGGATTCCGCTAAATACAGAATTCTAGTTACATACTCGTGTCCTACTACATTTAGCTCTTAAGCTACGCTACCCTCAATCAATAAAATAAAAAGATTCAGATGATTGTTCCTGTACTTTATCAGTTTATTACCTAATTCAGAACCATAGAATTTACAGCATGGGAGGAGACTTTTCGGCCCATTTCATCTGTGCCAGTGCTAGCTCTTTAACTGGCGTTGTCTACTTTCTCATTTCCTCTGCCCTTTAGAACTTAAGAACATAAGAAGTAGGTGTAGGAGTAGGCCATTCGGCCCCTCGAGCCTGCTCTGCCATTCAATGAGATCATGACTGATCTACCTCAAATCCACTTTCCTGCACTATCCCCATATCCCTTGATTCCCTTAATATTCAAAAATCTATCGATCTCTGTCTTGAATATACTCAAAGACTGAGCCTCCACGGTCCTCTGGGGTAGAGAACTCCAAAGATTCACCATGCTCTGAGTGAAGAAGTTTCTCCTCGTTTCCATCCTAAATGGCTGACCATTTTTCTGAGACTGTGACCCCAGGTTCTAGACTCCTCAGCCAGAGGAAACATCCTTCCTGCATCTACCCTGTCAAGAAGCCCTGTAAGAATTTTATAAACTCTAGAGAATATAGGCCGAGTCTACTCAGTCTCTCCTCATTGGACAATCCTTTTATATTCTTTCTCTTCACACACTTATCCAGTCCGCTTTTTAAATGATGTTGCAGTCTGTGCATCAATGTGGTAAAGCATTGCATATTTTAATAATCGTCCCTGTGAAGAAGTATTTCCTAACTTCTTTCCTTTTTCTAGTGATAATCCTGTCTGTGTTGTTGTCATTTCATCAACCAGTGGAAACAATCTTTCACTATTTATACTATCTCTATGATGGCAACACATCAGCCGTACATGAGCATTCAGCTTTTCAGTGCTGTAAAATTCATTGTTTTTAATGGTTGAGAATATTGTAATGCAAATTAAAATGAGGAACATGTTTTCCAAGCCAAAAAGTCCGTCACTGTTCAGAGTTACAGTGCTCTAGAGATGAAAAGAATCCAATGCTGGAATCTGTGACAAAAAGAAAGAAAATACATAGCAGGTCGGTTAGTGAATGAGAAAAGATAGGTAGCTGTTTTACGCGTGACCCTTTGTCTGCCATACTGATGAAAGGTAAGATAAGGAACGGTAGCCTGCCTTTTTCTTTCAAATGCTGATAGGCCTGCTGTACCTTCCAAGCAATTTCCATCATTATAAAGATCTCCCTAGCTTGTACTCATCTTATGTTGTCAATAAGATTGCAAATAGTGCCTGTGATGAAAGCCATGACTATGTTCTGTCCTTGCTAGAGTTCCATGGTTTGGAGGAGTGGCTTCTGCTACGGGCACTGCAAGCTCTGCAATCTGAGCGAAAGGCAGAGATCATCACCCTTACTGACAGCAAAGGGGTCAAGTTCTTCTGATGGTATCCTTGCTGGTCCGAGCAGCTGCTGGAGACGCGTACAGATTGGGTACATAATGAAGACTTTACAGTTAGTGGCAATGAAGACTGGTCCCCGAGGAAGAGCGTATTTGAAGTACAGGTCTCCAGGCGACACTGTCATGCTATTGACTTGATTGTAATGCACAGTCTGGCTGCTTACAAACTGCAATCTTCTTTTTATTCTTCATCTAATCTTACTGCAATTATAGTTCCATGTACTAAGTGGAAAATGCAGCATTACTGATTGCATTGTACTGGTCCCTGTGTGTGCCAACGGCGAAAAAAATAATTCAAAAAAGGAATATTTACACATAGCTGAGCAGTACAGGTCCAGAGCTAAAGGATTACCAGAGAGAGTTCAAGATATTGCAAAACTACAATAATAATTGTTTTTTCTTCCTACTTTAATTGCGATTATGCCAGCTCTCAATTAAAGTTAAAATGATGTGCAAAAGGCCCCACCACCCCTCTTGGTGTAACTTCAAAAAGCCTGTCGACCTGAACTTGCCCAGGGACAGTGACAGATTAGTTTGTCGATTTCTTGTACATTACCAGTATTCTTCAATCCGTAGGTCTTTTCTGTGTAATGCAGTGTTCTTATTTTCTATAGGTGTCTTAAAGTATTAGATGGCAGAGAATCCATTGCCATTACTGAGAGTTATCTGTGCTTTCATGGCAGTTGAGTTTTTTTTGTCAACTAATGCCTGCAACGAGCCAGTATAAAAGGCAAAACGTATGAATACAAAATGTCACCAGTGCTGGCAATGGAACACAAACCTTATGAAAGTGCTAAACATTCATAACGACTTTATATTGTAAATGTGATGGTGCTGGAAATTCCTGGTCTCACCCTCGGAAAATTCCCGGGGTAGAAGAAATGGATCCAGTCGCTACCCAAATTGGACAAACCTAGAATTTTCCACAGTTGGCAGAATACTTCAAATACCACAACAGAGTAATATATAACTGTTAACTTTGGAATTAATTTTGACTTCCCAAAGATTTCTCTTTATTGCTGTTTAATGATACAACCACCATTGCACTCCAGCCACCAAAAAAATCAAACCTGCTTGCAGTGCTGATATTTTGACTTGCATGTTAGATTTTGTCATGTAAGTCAACATGACATGAAAATATTAATATTTAGAATGAACTTTCTAACTGGTGCTGTAGCAATGGGATTATAGTAATGGGATTTTATGCTGTGAATTCCTGTCCTGTTCAGATACATGACCCATAATCAAGGCTGGCACTTGCTCTTTCAGATGAGACATTAAACTGTGGCCTTGTCTGCTCTCTCGGGTGGATGTAAAAGATTCTATGGCACTATTTAAAGAAGATTAGGGGAGTTCTCCCTGATATCCTGGCCAATACTTATCCCTCAATCAACATTACTATAAAAACAGATTACCTGGGTCATTAATCTCATTGCTGTTTGTGAGACCTTGCTGAGCACAAATTGGCTGCCACATTTCCTACATTACAACAGTGAGCATAAAAGTACTTCATTGGCTGTGAAGCACTTTGGGATGTCCTGAGGTTGTGAAAGACGCTATATAAATGAAAACCTTTCTTTTATTAAAGGGCTAGCTTTATACAGGTGGTAACCAGTTTAAAGTGAGGGAACCATTCCAGTTTGGCTGTAGTTAGCTTTTAATTGAAATCTATGCGAGTTGATCCATGCAGCCTCTTATGTCCCTATGCCAATTCAAATATAGATGCTGATTCGTTAAGTATAATTCGTCAAACAAGATTTTTTAAAGTAGTTTCTTTCGGAAATCAATTAAAATTCTGCAGTTATTTTGTGACATGCATTGAATGGTAACTGATTTGTGCAGCACAGTTTCTGCGGTATCTTTTTGAATGAATATACTTTAAACTTTGCTTCAAGCTAAGGTCAGTACTGAGATAATTCAAATATCGGTTAAACCTCCCTTATCCAGAACCATTCCCGGCCACCGAATAGCGCATGTGTAGAACTCCAACATGAACAAATTGAAGTCCTTCCTCACTGCCGACTCCCGCAATCGCTGGCCTGACCCCACAATCCACCACCCCACCCCCACCCTCCCCATGATCTCTGCTGCACTCCCAAGCCAGCCAGCCCCGATATCCCCTTGCTCAGTGTCTGTACCAACCAATGTAACCGCCCCTCATCCAGAAAAATCCCTTATCCAGAACAGGCCAGGTCCCAAGGGTTCCGGATAATGGAGGTTCAGCCTTTGTGTGTACATATATATATATATTTTAAAAACTCTCAACGTGAATATTATTTTTTTTATTCCAAATACTTGTATTAAGATTAACATGGACAAGAAGTCGATTATCATTAATTCCAGAGATGTCTCAACTTTTCATCTTCATGAATAATTTGGTTGCATATCATGGCGTCCATGGGTTATATATGAAACATTTTATCAAAATGCTGAATTCAAAGAAAATCTGTCCTTCCACCATCACAATGCAAAGTTACAAAAATTATTTCAATGTTCTGCTCCGTTGCAGGGGATGACTCCAGGGATCGAGTCTCCAAAGCTTCAGAGAGTGATAGCCGGGTTCACAGAGTGCATGTTGGTTGTGGGTCATAGTTTGGCCACCTCTAATCTATCATGTTTGTTTGCATTCAATAGTGTAGAGAGAGAAACTATTTTCTCTGGTGGGGGAATCCAGAACAAGGGGGCATAATCTTGACATTTGAGCTTGGCCAGTTAGGAGTGAAGACAGAAAGCACCTCTTCACACAAAGGGTACAAATGGTAGTGGAAATCTGGAACTCTCCTCCAACCCGCCCTCCCCCCACCGTTCCAGGCTGTGGATGCTAGGACAATTGACATTTTCAAGACTAAAATTGGTAGATCTTTGTTAGGTAAAGGTATCAAGGTATAGGGAGTAAAGGTAAGTAAATAGAGTTGAGCTACAGAACAACTGTAATTTAATTGAATGGCGGATGGAATTCGAGGAGTTGAATGGCCTACTCTTGTTCCTATGTTCATTATTCTACTCTCATCAATTACATTTACAATAGATAAATATTCCATGTGTTTGTACCCTAAAATGCTTGAAAGGGTTTAATCCATTCTCCCAACTGGGGAGGCTTTCATTAACGAACATTTCATTGGAAGCTTTTCTTTATCGTGATGGCAAAGAATTAGAAATATCTAATATTTAAAGATGGATCGAGGATACATGCTAGTCTGTTGTGGTTTACAGAAAACAAACACGAGCAGCCCTGGGTAACTCAAAGCCACATACGTTTAGTTTCAAGTGGTTTATTTTTTGTAAACTGTGCCTGCCTGGTATGTACTTTGTTTATAGCACATGTTCTGGGTTCATTATTTTCCAAATGAATAAAATATTAGTTCCTTATATTTAAGACCTTTGCATTGTGGAGTCAGAATGGTTGGTATGTCAGTACTGTTGGTGCTATAATGTGGCACGTTAAATGTTTTTGGGACTTGATCTGTGATTATGGGTTAAATGAAAATGGGTTGGAAAACAGTGGGGCCGGAGGTTGCACCAAGCATGATGAGAGAATAAAAGGGACACACCTGTAGAAAGGTAAATCAAAAATTTGGTGTACGTTAGAGAGAAACATCTGATAAGAAAATGGGCAAATAGTTAACTGGCAGCCTTGGTGGGAAGGTTTGAGCTTTGCAGAATATCTGTAGAGACTATCTATACACCTATTGTAAATTCCATATGTTCAGAGGTTTTTTTTGTGATGTGGGATGTGTGGACTTTGTGGATGAAGATCATTTAGAAGAAGCTACTATTCAATCAGGTAACAGAAGCAGGTCGTGCCAAAATGGCTAATGCATGCAGCAGTCCACTGAATATGGTTTGTGCAACATTCACATTCACTACTCACATCAATGTAAATTTTAACATTGACGAGATGAAGAATCTTAAAAAGTGACCATAGCATTAGAGATACAGCAACCTGAGAAATGTCATACATATAAACATAATCACAGAACTTACCGAACAGAAGGGGGCCATTTATTCCATTGCATCTATGCTGGTGCTAGCTCTTCAACTGGAGCTACCTACTTTAATACCATTTCCCCCTCTTATTTCATTTTAAATCGTGTAATAGACTGCTATAGATGTCTGCCTTGGCTCTAGTGACTGAATCAGAGGTTGTGGGTTCAAACCCCACTCCAGAGACTTGAGCACATTATCTATGGTGATACTTCATGCAGCAATGAGGGAGTGCTGCACTGTTAGAGGTACTATCTTTCAGATGAGGCGTTAAATCGAGGCTCCATCTGCTCCAACAGGCTGATCATAAGAACATAAGAATTAGGAACAGGAATAGGCCATCTAGCCCCTCGAGCCTGCTCCGCCATTCAATGAGATCATGGCTGATCTGGTCGTGGACTCAGCTCCACTTACCCGCCCTCTCCCCGTAACCCTTAATTCCCTTATTGGTTAAAAATCTATCTATCTGTGACTTGAAAACATTCAATGAGCTAGCCTCAACTGCTTCCTTGGGCAGAGAATTCCACAGATTCACAACCCTCTGGGAGAAGAAATTCTTTCTCAACTCGGTTTTAAATTGGCTCCTCTGTATTTTGAGGCTGTGCCCCCTAGTTCTAGTCTCCCTTACCAGTGGAAACAATCTCTCTGCCTCTATCTTGTCTATCCCTTCCATGATTTTAAATGTTTCTATAAGACCACCCCTCATCCTTCTGAACTCCAACGAGTAAAGACCCAGTCTACTCAATCTATCATCATAAGGTAACCCCCTCATTTCTGGAATCAGCCTAGTGAATCGTCTCTGTACCCCTTCAAAGCTAGTATATCCTTCCTTAAGTAAGGTGACAAAAACTGCACGCAGTACTCTAGATGCGGCCTTACCAATAACTTATACAGTTGCAGCAAGACCTCCCTGCTTTTGTACTCCATCCCTCTCGCAATGAAGGCCAACATTCCATTTGCCTTCCTGATTACAATCTGCACCTGCAAACTAACCTTTTGGGATAGTTTCATGCACAAGGACCCCCAGGTCCCTCTGCACCACAGCATGTTGTAATTTCTCCCCATTCAAATAATATTCCCTTTTACTGTTTTTTTTTCCCAAGGTGGATGACCTCACACTTTCCGACATTGTATTCCATCTGCCAAACCTTAGCCCATTCGTTTAACCTATCCAAATCTCCTTGCAGTCTCACTGAGTCCTCTACACAACCCGCTTTCCCACTAATCTTAGTTTCATCTGCAAATTTTGTTGCACTACACTCTGTCCCCTCTTCTAGGTCATCTATGTATATTGTAAACAGTTGTGGTCCCAGCACTGATCCCTGTGGCACATCACTAACCACTGATTTCCAACCGGAAAAGGACCCATTTATTCCGACTCTCTGCTTTCTGTTCGCCAGCCAATTCTCTATCCATGCTAATACATTTCCTCTGACTCCGCTTACCTTTATCTTCTGCAGTAACCTTTTGTGTGGCACCTTATCGAATGCCTTTTGGAAATCTAAATACACCACATCCATCGGTACACCTCTATCCACCATGCTCGTTATATCCTCAAAGAATTCCAGTAAGTTAGTTAACCATGATTTCCCTTTCATGAATCCATGCTGCGTCTGCTTGATTGCACTATTCCTATCTAGATGTCCTGCTATTTCTTCCTTAATGATAGTTTCAAGCATTTTCCCCACTACAGATGTTAAACTAACCGGCCTATAGTTACCTGCCTTATGTCTTCCCCCTTTTTTAAACAGAGGCGTTATATTAGCTGCTTTCCAATCCGATGGTACCTTCCCAGAGTGCAGAGAATTTTGGTAGATTATAACGAATGCATCTGCTATAACTTCCGCCATCTCTTTTAATACCCTGGGATGCATTTCATCAGGACCAGAGGACTTGTCTACCTTCAGTCCCATTAGCCTGTCCAGCACTACCCCCCTAGTGATAGTGATTGTCTCAAGGTCCTCCCTTCCCACATTCCTGTGGCCTAGAAATTTTGGTATGGTTTTTGTGTCTTCCACTGTGAAGACCGAAGCAAAATAATTGTTTAAGGTCTCAGCCATTTCCACATTTCCCATTATTAAATCCCCCTTTTCATCTTCTAAGGGACCAACATTTACTTTAGTCACTTTTTTCCGTTTTATATATCTGTAAAAGCTTTTACTATCTGGTTTTATGTTTTGCGCAAGTTTACCTTCGTAATCTATCTTCCCTTTCTTTATTGCTTTTTTAGTCATTCTTTGCTGTTGCGTAAAATTTTCCCAATCCTCTAGTTTCCCACTAACCTTGGCCACCTTATATGCATTGGTCTTTGATTTGATACTTTCCTTTATTTCCTTGGTTATCCACGGCTGGTTATCCCTTCTCTTGCCGCCCTTTTTCACTGGAATATATTTTTGTTGCGCACTATGAAAGAGCTCCTTAAAAGTCCTCCACTGTTCCTCAATTGTGCCACCGTTTAGTCCTTGTTTCCAGTCTACTTTAGCCAAAAAGATTCCAAGGGACCAACATTTACTTTAGTCACTTTTTTCCGTTTTATATATCTGTAAAAGCTTTTACTATCTGGTTTTATGTTTTGCGCAAGTTTACCTTCGTAATCTATCTTCCCTTTCTTTATTGCTTTTTTAGTCATTCTTTGCTGTTGCGTAAAATTTTCCCAATCCTCTAGTTTCCCACTAACCTTGGCCACCTTATATGCATTGGTCTTTGATTTGATACTTTCCTTTATTTCCTTGGTTATCCACGGCTGGTTATCCCTTCTCTTGCCGCCCTTCTTTTTCACTGGAATATATTTTTGTTGCGCACTATGAAAGAGCTCCTTAAAAGTCCTCCACTGTTCCTCAATTGTGCCACCGTTTAGTCCTTGTTTCCAGTCTACTTTAGCCAAAAAGATTCCATGTCTTATTCAAAGAAGAGTAGGAGAGTTCTCCTGGTGTCCTGATCAATATTTATCCCTTAACCGACATTAAAAAAAACAGATAAACTGGTAATTTATTTCATTAGTTTGTGGGATCTTGTGTAAAAATTGACTGCTGCATTTGCCTATATTACAGCAGTAACTGCGCAACATTAGCAATAACGTGTTTTGGGATGTCCTGAGGACGTAAAAGGCACTGTTCTATGTTCTAACTATCTTCCAAATTCTACTTTAATTCTTCTAGAAGTAGTTACGTCAATACCCCTTTATCACTGAACACCAATCAATAGAAACAATATTTCAAAAATAACCTCAAAACTTTCATAATGTTAAAATATTCTACTAGATCTTATTGACGTTCCCTGTTTCAGTTAATAAAGCCCCAGTTTTTTTCTAGTTTTATAACTAAAGGCATTCATTCCTCATATCATTCTAGTGAATCTTCGCTTTACCCTTTCCGTGGTTCTAACATAAGAAATAGGAGCAAGAGTAGGGTAGGCCATTTGGCCCCTCAAGCCTGCTCCGCCATTTAATAAGATCATGAACTCTGCTCCACTTCCCCGCCCGCTCCCCATAACCCTTTATTCCCTTATCGCTCAAAAATCTGACTATCTCCGCCTTAAATATATTCAATGACCCACCCTCCACAGCTCTGTGGGGCAAAGAATTTCACAGATTTACAACCCTCTTTCAAAAAAACCACAAGGATTAATATAAATTATTCAGAAAGCTGCTTCCTTATAAACTCTTAGAATGTAGCAATTGCTTTGGAAAAATTAGCTAAGCTTTCTATTTTTTTGGTACATATTCCACAGTCTTCTGTAATGAAATGTTACATGCAGAGTATTTGAGTAACAAGCTCAAGGAATCTGGTATGTTTTAACAAGATCAGTCAGCCCTGTGATACAATATCCCATCGGCCTTTACTGTAAAGGCGGAAGCTAACTAAACTGTCAGCAATTTTCACACATTGACAGAGAATGGCATAATGAATTGTAACTGCTTGCGTCCACGACATAGTTCTCTTAGACATATTTCTTCTTGCTAGTGTCAGCTGTGACTCAGTGGATAACACTCTCGCTTCTGAGTCAGAAGGTTGTGGGTTCAAGTCCCACTGCAGGTACTTGAGCACGAAAAAATCTAGACTGACACTCTAGTGCAGTGCTGAGGGAATGCTGCACTGTCAGATGTGCTGTCTTTCAGATGAGATGTTAAACCAAGTCTTCTCTCAAGTGAATGTTAAAGATCCCATGGCACTATTTGGAAGAAGAGCAGGGGAGTTATCCCTGGTTTCCTGGTCAATATTTATCCCTTGACATAACAAAAATTATCTGGTCATTATCACATTGCTGTGTGGGAGCTTGCTTGTCGGCAAATTGGCTGCCGCGTTTCCCACATTACAACAGTGACTACACTCCAAAAGTACTTCATTGGCTGTAAAGTGCTTTGATACATCCGGTGGTCGTGAAAGGCGCTACATAAATCCCAAGTCTTTTTTTCTTTCTAGATGAGTCTTTTCACTTGGACCACACCAGAAACTAGATTGATGTTATTTTAAACAGACATTAACCTATTAATTTTAAGTGGGCTAAAGCCACTTGAAACCTGTTAATAGTTGAAAAACGAGTTAAAATGTGACGACAATTACACAGTCGATCGGAAAATCTAATCTTACATCTCCATCTGTCAAGCTGCAGACATTAGCTTTTTAAATATGTTGCACAGGCCATCGAGACAACATTGCCTTTATCGATTTCTGAACAATGGCTTTTGCTCTATTTCTTGCACCCTTCTCTTGCCTTCCATTTTGTGTCTAACCAACAGCTCCATTTTGGACCTCAGCTACTTGAAACTAAAATAAAATCAGAAATTTCAACTTTGTCACATTCTTTTCTATATTTTATATCCCTGTTGCTTCAGCAGTTTGCATTTTTGGTTTATTTTAAACAGTCTCAGTCTTTTACAAACCCGTGACAAATCGGTTTTAGTTTTGCAACCACTCCTGAAAATTGAATGCAGAAAATCTTGCAGCAAACGGCAAAGAAAGCATTGCAGAAAATAGAATTTGAACTTGAAAAGAGAATTTGGTCGTGATTTTAACTCCGGGTGGGTTTTGGCAGGTGGGTGTTGCTGCAGAAACCAGCTCAGGCTGTTTCAACTCCGGGGTCTCATTAACATGCCACCGGTGGACCTGCGGCCTACGGAAATTGGTGGCCCATGACTGCCCACCGACATGTGGGGAGGGAGTTCCCAAAGCACCTCGCAGGAGAGCAGGGTGGGGAATCCGGAGATGGGGATGCCTAAACTTTCCTTGTAGGTCCCATAGGAGTCCTCCTGATCCCGTAAAGAAAAGCGACAAACTTAACCTTTCAGGGCCTTTTCATGTCCCGATGCCCATCTGACCTGAGCCTGACAGGAAAGACACTGTGGGTTCCCTGCTCAGGGCATAGTTGAAATAGCAGTTAGGGCCCGATAACCTCATTGGACGCCAATCTGCATATCTAAAGGCCCCTGCTGGCTTTGGGTAGACAGCTTAGCTAACCTGGGCAGGTAGGGTTAAAAGTCACTCCAAAAGTCATTGAGAAAATGGTTGAAATGTGAAGACAAGTATATAGACAGGTGAAAATGTGCTTGCAAAAACACATTGGTACAGAATAAAATGCAATCTTTGCTTTCTTTGACTTTAGAGTGCATACTGGCTTGTCATATTTAATGCTTGTACAGAATAAAATTCCCAAGTAAGGGATCGTACTTTGACTGATTCAATCAGTGTTTTCACCTCCCTCAAAATTGTCAATAAATCAAATAGACCTGTTTTCACAGGTGAGCTTGAAAATGCTTCATTAATCACATATAGAGACTGGGTTCCCTGCTCAGGGCTTTGACAAAAGTCTCTGCCTGGTTTTTGGAAACCTGGATGCACAGATCCCTATTTTGAAAAGCAAGCCAGTGTATGATGACAAGTAGCTACTCATCGAGATTGGTCAAAATCTGATTGCTGTATTGTTACATCATTGTCAATTGGCAAATGGTTATCAGCATGCTTGCATCTTAATCGGGCCCCAGAAGAGGCAAGGGCCCAGGGGCAGCACGAGCTGTGTGAGCACTAGGTCCGTGCAGCAGAGCTGGTCTCCAGTCGTCTTGGGTAATCCTTGCCACTGGACCAAGACCTAGCCCTGTCGAGCCCGTGTGGTGGCTGGTGTGCAACGGCCACCACACGTTAAAAAAATCCACGCACAGGCATCTTCCACCATTCAACATGTAATTCTGGACCTGGAATATTAGGACATCATTGAAACCCTTTTTGACGTGGAAGCAAGTCATCCTCGTTTTGAGGGACTGCCTATGATGATGATCTTAAAAAAAAAGACCAATATCTGAGGCCAACATGAAAAGACGTAACTCCTTAACTTTGTTTAAACGAGCAAATTCTAACCAAGTTGCTGTAATCTCGTATCTGCGATGCAGTCCACCTCCCCACCCCCGAACGTTTAATGGGCTTTATGTGAGGGATGCATTGCATCCACTTTAGATCTGTTCATGTTGCTATGGGGAACCCTTTTTATTACATCAGTGAAATTGATAATACATTCATAAATAATAAATTTGCTGAAGGGCTATTTAGCACAGTAATGTCAATGCAATCAACAAATTAGCAAGAGTTTTTTTGGGAGTAAAAGCAGTGAACATCCTGTAATTAGCCGATGATCCAAAATAAACAAGAAAGTGAGAGCTATAGCGAAGTACAGAGTACAGACCATAAGAGTTCATACTCTTTCTGAATTGGGCTTTGTGTAGGTAATAAATCACTAAACTGGATTCACTTTTTACAAGCAGTAGCTGTATAGCACAACATTATTTAGAGTAATATATTTTCTGTATTAATGGATCCTTTATGATTAACTGCAACAAAAATACTATTTTGAGATGCATATCTTTTTACAGTATGCCACTTAACTTTATTTAGAAGTATATTTATTGTATGACAACTCAGTGTATCAACACACATTCTAGGGTTTGAGTAAAGTAATGGGTGGAATTTTATTTTAATTCATGGGATGTGGGCGTCACTGACAAGGCCAGCATTTATTGCCCATCCCTAATTGCCATCTTCTTGAACCGCTGCAGTTCGTGTGGTGTTAGGGAGGGAGCCGTTAGGGAGGGAGTTCCAGGATTTTGACCCAGCGACGATGAAGGAACGGCCGATATATCTCCAAGTTAGGATGGTGTGTGACTGGGAGGGGAACGTGGAGGTGGTGGTGTTCCCATGCGTCTGCTGCCCTTGTCATTCTAGGGGGTAGAGGTCGCGGGTTTGGGAGGTGCTGCCGAAGAAGCCTTGGCGAGTTGCTGCAGTGCATCTTGTGGATGGTACACACTGCAGCCATGGTGCGCCAGTGGTGGAGGGAGTGAACGTTGAAGGTGGTGGATAAGATGCCAATCAAGCGGGCTGCTTTGTCCTGGATGGTGTCAAGCTTCTTGAGTGTTGTTGGCGCTGCACTCATCCAGTCAAGTGGAAAGTATTCCATCACACTCCTGACTTGTGCCTTGGTAGATGGTGGAAAGGCTTTGGGGAGTGAGGTGAGACACTTGCCGCAGAATACCCAGCCTCTGACCTGCTCTTGTTGCCACAGTATTTATGTGAATGCTGTCATTATGTCCATGGTATCTCTGTTCAAATCTAATTCAGACTTCCCTTTAATGGTGTGAAATTCCTGTTCCCAATGTGCAATATAACTACTACAAGTTTGAATAGAGCTGTAGAACATCAAAACAATGCAGTTGCTGGTTTCGGTCTCGTTTGCCAAGCATCCAGTTACAGTATGAGTGAAAGTTGGTTTCTATTCTGGATTGCATGGCCTTGAATACATTGCACAATGAAATACAGTATACATGGAGCATCATGGGGCAGGAAGTGGTTATGTTATCATGTTTAAGAGACACGAGAGAAATAATTTATCTGTCTATGTGTAATAAGATAAGTTTGCTTCTGAAGATGACAATTTTGTCTGTTTCTATTTCAAGCAAATTCAAAATTCTAAAACACATCTTTATCAATGTATTTATGATGCTGCCGTACGCACCAGAGGAAATCTTACCTATTGCTAGTAGAGGAAAGGGGACTTTTATTCTCCATCTGGTTTCCTTATACCTTAATGCAGATGTTGGGTGACCAAAGTAGTGAAATGCCCCACTGTTGTGGACTGACATTCCTGATCTTGATGACCACAACATTTCAACATGAATCAACAATGAGAGTGAGGACATTTTTTTAACCAGCACAGATCTATGTCTGTGTACAGTCAGTGTTCTCCCCTCTGTGTGACAGACTTTTTCATTCTAACACAATTATAGAACTAATTAAGGTATTTATTAGCTAACAGTTTTCAACTACAAGTTCGTGACTTCCATGTCCCAGTGCTGCAGCAAGGGGCTTTGCACAAACAAAATCAACTAGCAAATGGCTGAATGAAGTCTGTAAAGTTAGAGTTATGTAGTAAACAAGATCAACACACATTGTGTCAAAATCAACAGAGACATGCAAGTCAAGTTGTGTCTATTAAAAATTGAACAGCTGTTTGCAACACATACTGACAGCCACATGGTCATAAGACAAAGAGCAAAGCGATTATTTGAAAGGTCACCAATGTTTATCATTTTATCTTCATGGGATAATAGAGGCTTAACTGTGCAACAGCTGCAATAAACCATGTGTCCTCAGTAAGTCTTCCAAATCCACCAATGGCACACCTGGAACCTCAGCTACGGTAAGGCCCCCGAATCACTTTAGGAGCTGTGCAATTCCCATTTTGCTAAAAATGTTGCGTATTAGTGTGGCACCACATACTTCCTCGAACAATGTTGTGTAATATTTTTCTGTAACACTTCTTAGTCACACTTACTCATCATCAAATTTATTCTAACTTAGAATAAATTTACTTAATACATTTTTCTAACACGCCTTGATTGGATCATTCTTCACATGTGATTGGCTCTGACCCGTGGCCCTGCCAGCCCTGAACCCACAGCAAATGCACCTGTTGGCCTTAATGGGACACATGTTTAGAAAGAACTTCCGTTTATATAACGCCTTTAATGATCTCAGGATGTCCCAAAGCGCTTTACAGTCAATTTTAAGTGTAGTCACTGTTGTAATGTAGGAAACGTAGCAGCCAATTTGCATACAACAAAGTCCCACAAACAACAGTTGTGATAACGACCAGATAATGTATATTGAGAAGGACATCGGAAGAACTCCACTGCTCTTGTTCGAATGATGTCATGGGATCTTTTACGTCCACCTGAGAACATCCGAAAGATGGCACCTCTGACAGTGTAGCATTCCCTCAGCACTGAAGTTTACATTTTGTTTGGCATTATATCATGTTCCGATCCTTACAAAACACTGCAATCTCTGCCTTAATATGAACAATGCCACAGGACTTTCACCATCAATTTATTAAAAACAGTACATGAGTGCATGCAGATTACACACTGCAGATGTCAAAATGTTGTACAATTTTAGAATGCTGTTTGCTTCTGAGCTGGGCTTGAAACTGACAAGCACATTCCAATTTGCAAATTTCTTTTACCAAATAACAGTTAAAACTAAAATGATGTGAGACTTTGTTTCCTTAACAGAAATTAGACTTTGTGGCCATAAAAGGACACAGCACAGCAGAACAGCACGTTGAGTTTTACATGGTGTTACACATTGTCCTTACAAAACAGCATATCATCTGATCAGCATAAGCAACACCGTGGGAATCCACTAGTAAATAATAAACAGAAGACGGGGGGTGATTAGAATCACTCTCATATGTAATGTTAAAATATTATCTGAACTTTCTCAGTGAGACTATTGTAATCACACCCAGCCAGCCACTATTCCCTGTAGCTTTAAAATAATGTTGTGCATATTATTGTAAATGGGTTAACATCACCATTAAATTAGTAGATCAGAATTTCATACAGATCGCTTAAACGTTTAAATAGTAGTCTTCACATGAGATGATATAACTTACTGGCAGTTATTTATGATGTTATACTTATACAATATTATCTTATGATTACTGGATGGTGTTGCTATTTCACAACATTACATAGAAATAGCCCTATCAGCATCTGCTTTTGCCATGATAATTTAATGTAATAGATTCTAAATTCTCCTCTGCAGTCTGGAAAGCAGAGTTACTTCTGACGTTTACCAATTACTGTCCTAAATTGGCAGGACCTTTGTGCTTACTGCTTAGATGCAACCATTTTTTAAAATTTAGATGACCTTCTGAACAAAACAGAAAGGTCAGCCTATGAGTTGTTTTCATTGGTGTAAATAGGCAACCATAACTTACAAAGGCAACTTTAAATCAATGCATTTAAAGCAAGCTTTCATTCATTCAGTGCTTCTTAATTCAGACAGTTCTGCTGTTATTACTGAATGAGGTGCTATTATAGAATGATGATGCCAAAAGTGAAACCTTTAATTACAGTGAGGCACGGTTTCCCCCCCAGTGTTTAATGGGCCTTTATGTGAGGGTTTTGCATCCATTTTAGTTCTGTTGATGTGAGGAATCCTTTTTATTGCATGTGAACTTAATGACTAATGATTTATAAGGAGGGCTATTTGGCACAATAATGTCAGTGCTATCAACACATTAATGAAGTCTTTTTGGAATAAGAGCAGTTCACATCCTGTAATTAGCTACTGCACAAAAATAAACAAGAAAATGACAGCCATAACAAAGTGTACAGCACAGTCAATAAGAGTTCAGACCTCTTTCTGAATTGGGCTTACATTTTACAGAAAGTACCTTTATAAGAACATAAGAAATAGGAGCATGAGTAGGCCATGCGACCCCTCGCGCCTGCTCCGCCATTTAATACGATCATGGCTGATCCAATCATGGACTCAGGTCCACTTCCCTGCCCGCTCTCCATTGCCCCTTATCCCCTTATCATTTAAGAAACTGTCGATTTCTGTCTTAAATTTATTCAATGTCCCAGCTTCCACAGCTCTCTGAGGCAGCGAATTCCACAGATCCACAATCCTCTGAGAGAAGAAATGTTTTAAATGGGCGGCCCCTTATTCTAAGATTGTGCCCTCAAGTTCTCATCTCCCCGATCAGTGGAAACTTCCTCTCTGCATCCACCTTGTCAAGCCCCCTCATAATCTTATACGTTTTAATAAGATCACCTCTCATTCTTCTGAATTCCAATGAGTAGAGGTCCAACCTACTCAACCTTTCCTCATAAGTCAACCCCCTCATCCCCGGGATCAACCTAGTGAACTTTCTCTGAACTGCCTCCAAAGCAAATGTATCCTTTTGTAAATATGGAAACCAAAACTGCACACAGTATTCCAGGTGTGGCCTCACCAATACCCTGTACAACTGCAGCAAGACTTCCCTGCTTTTATACTCCAACCCCTTTGCAATAAAGACCAAGATTCCATTGGCCTTCCTGATCACTTGCTGCACCTGCATACTAACCTTTTGTGTTTCATGCACAAGTACCCCCAGGTCCCGCTGTACTGCAGCACTTTGCAATCTTTCTCCATTTAATTAATAACTTGCGCTTTGATTTTTTTCTGCCAAAGTGCATGACCTCATACTTTCCAACATTATACTCCATCTGCCAAATTTTTGCTCACTAATATTTTGTATTAATGGATCTTTTATGATTAACTTCAACAAAAATACTGTTTTATGATGCCTATTCTTAGAGTAAGCCATTTAACTTTATTTAAAATATATTTATTGTATCACAACTTCATACTATAATGTATCAACATACAGTTTGAGATTTGGGCAATGCAATGGGTAGAATACTATCATTTTGCCTCAGATACCGCAGAATATCTCAGATACCGAGGGCTAAATACTGCAGAATCTCTCGAGGAGTATAGAAAGTCCAGGGGTGAGATCAAAAGGGATATTAGGAAAGCAAAAAGAGAACATGAAAAATTCTTGGCAAGTAAAATCAAGGAAAACCCAAAGATGTTTCATAAATATATTAAGAGCAAGAGGATAATTAAAGAAGGGGTAGGGCCTATCAGAGACCATGAGGGTAATCTGTGTGTGGAGGCGGAAGACGTGGGTATAGTTCTCAATGAATACTTTGCGTCTGTTTTCACAAAAGAGAGGGGCAATGCAAACACTGCTATCAAGGATGAGGAGGAGGAGTGTGAAATATTATATGAAATAAACATAGTGAGAGAAGAAGTATTAAGGGTTTAGCAGCTTTGAAAGTGGATAAGTCCCCAGGCCTGGATGAAATGTATCACAGGCTGTTAAGCGAAGCAAAAGAGGAAATAGCAGAGGCTTTGACCATAATTTTCCAATCCTCTCTGGCTTCAGGTGTGGTGCCAGAGGACTGCAGGACTGCTAATGTGGTACCTTTGTTTAAGAAGGGAGAAAGGGATAGACCGAGTAAATACAGGCCAGTCAGCCTAACCTCAGTTGTGGGAAAATTATTGGAAAAAATTCTGAAAGGATAAATCTACATTTAGAAAGACACAGGCTAATCAGGGACAGTCAACACAGATTTGTTAAGGGAAGGTCGTGTCTGACTAACTTGATTGAATTTTTCGAGGAGGTAACTGTTGTGTATGGAGAAAGAGTCAGACTGAACACTGTGAGCTCAAAGTAAAGTGTGACCATAGTCTTTTATTGTAGGTTTCCAGAGTGCCTCTCTAACCTGTGAAGCCTTCTTAAATACCTGTGCTCTCAAGGGATTATGGGATCCCTTGGGACTCTGGGGAATGAGCCCTCTGGTGGCTGTACAGAGTAAATACAAGTCCACATATATAACAACATTTCCGCCCAAAGTCAATCGTGTAACTATTTACAATGTGAGTCGATCTGGGGCCCTTCTTGCCCTGGTTGATCGTCTCTGTTTGAAAGCTGGTGCTGTTGAATCATTTGTTGGGCCCTCGCTGGGCTGCTGTGCAGCTGGCCTTGCTGGGCTGCCTGGTGTGTTGGGTCCTGCAGGGCTGCTGTGGATGATGGGTTCTGCTTCGTGGTCAACCGTGGTGTTGGTTGCCACTGGTGTGTGTGTTGGGGGATCAAAAAAGGTAGGGTCCAAGGTGGGTTGCTCAGGGTAGTCATTGAATCTGAGTTTGATTTGGTCCAAGTGTTTCCAGGGAATGAGTCCATTTGAAAGTTTGACCCGAAACACCCTGCTCCCCTCTTTGGCCACGACAGTGCCGGGAAACCACTTGGGACCTTGTTCATAATTTAATACAAATACAGGATCATTGATTTCAATCCCGCATGACACATTTGCGCTATCATGATTTGCACTTTGTTGAAGCCGCCTGCTCTCTACCTGTTCATGTCGATCAGGGTGAACTAACGAGAGCCTTGTCTTAAGTGCTTTTTAATGAGCAGTTCAGCAGGTGGGATCCCAGTGAGTGAGTGCGGTCTCATGCGGTAGCTAAGCAGGACTCGGGATAGGTGAGTCTGCAGTGAGCCTTCAGTTACCCTCTTCAAGCCTTGCTTGATGGTTTGCACTGCTCTCTCTGCCTGACCATTGGATGCTGGTTTAAACGGGGCAGATGTGACATGTTTGATCCCGTTACGGGTCATGAATTCTTTGAACTCAGCACTGGTAAAATATGGCCCGTTGTCGCTCACCAGGACATCGGGTTAGCCGTGTGTGACAAACATGGCCCGCAGGCTTTCAGTAGTGGCAGCGGACATGCTAGCCGACATTATCGCACATTCAATCCACTTGGAATACGCGTCTACAACCACAAAAAACATTTTACCCAAGAACAGGCCTGCATAGTCGACGTGTATCCTAGACCACGGTTTGGAGGGCTAAGACCATAAACTTAGCGGCGCCTCCCTGGGTACATTGCTTAACTGCGAGCATGTATTATATCTGTGAACGCGGGACTCGAATTTCGCATCGATACCGGGCCACCACACGTGGGATCTGGCTATCGCTTTCATCATTACGATGCCTGGATGGGTACTGTGGAGGTCATTGATGAAGGTGTCTCTGCCCTTCTTGGGGACCACTACTCAATTGCCCCACACAAGGCAGTCTGCCTGTATAGACATTTCATCTTTGCACCGCTGGAACGGCTTTATCTCTTCCTGCATTTCCACTGGGACACTGGACCAGCTCCCGTGAAGCACATAGCTTTTGACTGGGGATAAGGGGTCCTGGCTTGTCCAGGTTTTGATCTGCCGGGCAGTGACGGGTGATTGCTCACTCTCAAATGCTTCCATAACCATGGCTAGATCTGCGGGCTGCGCCATTTCCACCCCTGTGGTGGCCAATGGCAGCCTACTGAGAGCAACAGCGCAGTTTTCTGTACCTGGCCTGTGGCGGATGGCATAGTTGTATGTGGACAATGTGAGCGTCCATCTCTGGATGCGGGTGATGCGTTGATATTTATCCCTTTACTCTCGGAAAACAGGGATATAAGTGGCTTATGGTCAGTTTCCAATTTGAATTTTAGCCCAAACAGGTATTGATGCATTTTCTTTACCCCATAGACACACACTAACACTTCTTTTTCAATCAAGCTGTCGGCTCTCTTGGCCTTAGAGAGATTGCATAAGCAACCGGTTACATGATCATACAACACAAGCAATTTGTTTGAGAATAACAATTTTCTCGCTTTTACAAAGGCATTTTCTTGGCTTTTGCCCCAAACCCATTCGCCCCCTTTTCATAGTAAGACATGCAGTGGCTCTAGCAGGGTGCTGAGACCCGGTAAGACGTTACCAAAGTAGTTAAAGAGTCCCAGAAACGAGTGCACTCCGTCACGTTCTGTGGCCTCGGTGCATTCTCAATTGCCTCCGTCTTCGCGTTGGTGGGCCTGATCCCGTCCACCACAATCCTCCTTCCCAGGAACTCCACTTCATCTGAGCATTTTAACCTGAGCCCCACGTGTTTGAGTTGACTAAGAACCTCCTCCAGGTTCTGCAGGTGTTCGACTGTGTTCCGACCTGTGACCAAGATGTCGTCCTGGAAGACCACGGTGTGCGGGACCGACTTCCGTAAACTTTCCATGTTTCTCTGGAATATCGCAGCCGCTGATCAGATTCCAAACGGGCATCTGTTATAAACAAAAAGACCTTTGTGCGTGTTGATGCAGGTGAGGGCCTTCGATGATTCCTCCAGTTCCTGCGTCATGTAGGCTGAAGTCTTTTCCCCCACCAGCGTTGCAAAGAGGTCATCGGCTTTTGGTAGTGGGTATTGATCCTGCAGGGAGAAACGATTGATAGTTACTTTGTAATCGCCACAGATTCTGACGGTGCCATCTCCCTTGAGGACTGGGACAATAGCACTGGCCCAATCATTGAACTCGATCGGTGAAATGATGCCCTCTCGTTGCAGCCGGTCTAGCTCGATCTCTACCCTTTCTCTCATTATGTATGGTACTGTTTTCGCCTTGTGATGGATGGGTCACGCCCCCGGAATTAGATGGATTTTCACTTTTGCTCCTTGGAATTTCCCGCTGCCTGGTTCGAACAGCAAAGGAAATTTGTTTGAGACCTGGGCACACGAAGTGTCGTCAGCGGGCGATAGCTCTCGGACGTTGTCCCAGTTCCAGCGTATCTTTCCCAGCCAGCTCCTGCCGAGCAGCGTGGGACCATCGCCCGGTACCACCCACAGTGGTAGCTTGTGCACCGCTCCATCGTAGGAAACCTTTACGGTAGCACTGCCGATTACAGGAATCAGTTCTTTAGTGTAAGTTCTTAATCTCGTGCGAACTGGAGTTAAGACTGGCCTTGAGGCCTTGTTGCACCACAACCTTTCGAAAGTCTTTTTGCCTATGATGGACTGGCTCATGCCCGTGTCCAGCTCCATTGACACTGGGAGTCCATTTAGTTCAACATTCAGCATTATCGGGGGACAATTCGTGGTGAATGTGTGCACCCCATGTACCTCTGCCTCCTCTATCTGAGGCTCTCGTTCGTAGTGATCCTCCGTGGATCTGTCCTCCTCTGCAACATACTGGTTTGCAGGTTTAGCAGCTCGCCTGCACACTTGTTGGAAGTGTCCCATTGTTCCACAGCTCTTACAAACATATCCTTTGAATCGGCATGAATGGAAACGATGATCACCCCCGCAGCGCCAACAAGATGTTAATGGCCTTGCATTCATCACCCTTGATGGTGGACTCAGACATCTGCGGACGTGTAGCTGCAGGTATGTATGATCTGCCCTGTACGTTATGTTTCAAAAACAACATCATTTTATTCACAGTACTTGTAGCAGCACTTGTGTGCTGAGAGATTTGCTTAGTATTGTCACTGGTGGCAATGAATGCCTGGGCTATCACTTTGGCCTTACTCAAGGTTGGGGTCTCTACAATCAAAAGTTTGCGAAGTATGGTTTCGTGGTCAATGCCAAGTACGAAAAAGTCTCCGAGCGTGTGCTCCAAATGTCCTTCAAATTCGCAATGTCCTGCAAGGCATCTCAGCTCGACGACATAACTCGCCACTTCCTGGCCTTCAGACTTTTTGTAGGTGTAGAACTGGTACCTCGTCATCAGAACGGTTTCCTTCGGGTTCAAATGCTCTCGGACCAGTGTGCACAAATCGTCGTACGATTTCTCCGTGGGCTTCGCTGGAGTGAGCAGATTCTTCATGAGGCCATACGGTGAGGAGGATCGCCCTTCGTTTGGCAGCGCCCTCTTCCCCATCTAGCTCGTTGGCCACGAAGTATTGGTCGAGTCGCTCCACAAAAATTTCCCAATCGTCTCCCTCCAAAACTTTCTCCAAGCTGCCCACTGTTCTCTGCATCTTTGGGTTCGCTATCTGTATCTCGTCACCAGTTGTTGTACATGGAGAAAGAGTCAGACTGAACACTGTGAACTCAAAGTCAAGTGTGACCTTCGTCTTTTATTGCAGGTCTCCAGAGTGCCTCTTCAACCTGTGAAGCCTTCTTAAATACTGTGCTCCCAAGGTATTATGGGATCCCTTGGGACTCTGAGGAATGAGCCCTCTGGTGGCTGCACAGAGTAAATACAAGTCCACATATATAACAGTAACAAGGAGGGTCGATGAGGGCAGTGCATATGATGTAGTGTATATGAATTTTTAGCAAAGCTTTCGATAAGGTCCCATATGGCAGACTGGTCACGAACGTTCCCATGGGATCCAGGGTAAAGTGGCAAATTAGATCCAAAATTGGCTCAGAGGCAGGAAGCAAATGGTTGATGGGTGTTTTTGTGTCTAGAAGGATGTTTCCAGTGGGGTTCCGCAGGGCTCAGTGCTAGGTCCCTTGCTTTTTGTGGTATATATCAATGATCTAGACTTGAATATATGGGGTATGATTAAGAACTTTGCAGATGATACAAAAATAGGCTGTGTGTTTGATAATGAAGAAGAAAGCTGCGGACTGCAGGAAGATATCAATCAACTGGTCAGGTGGGCAGAACAGTGGCAAATGGAATTTAATCCAGAGAAGTGTGAGGTAATGCATTTGGGGAGGGCTAATAAGGAAAGGGAATACACATTAAATGGTAGGACATTGAGAAGTGTAGAGGAAGAAAGGGATCTTGCACAGATCCCTGAAGGTAGCAGGCCAGGTGGTTAAGAAGGCATACGGAATACTTGCCTTTATTAGCTGAGGCATAGAATATAAGAGCAGGTGGGTTATGCCTGAATTGTATAAAACACTGGTTCGGCCACAGCTGGAGTACTGCGGCACTTCTGGTCACCGGATTACAGAAAGGACGTGATTGCACTGAAGAGGGTACAGAGGAGATTTACAAGGATGTTACCGGGAGTGGAGAATCTTAGCTATGAGAACAGATTGGATAGGCTGGTTTGTTTTGCTTGGAACAGAGGAGGCTGAGGGGAGACCTCATTGAGGTAGGCCTAGATATAGTGAATAGAAAGGGCCTATTTCCCTTAGCAAAATGGTCAACAACCAGGGGGTATAAATTTAAAGTAATTGGTAGGAGGTTTAGAGGGGATTTGAGGGGAAATTTCTCCACCCAGAGGGTGGTGGGAGTCTGGAACTCACTGCCTGAAAGGGTGGTAGAGGCAGAAACCTTCACCACATTTAAAAAGTACTTGGATGGGTACTTGAAGTGCCATAACCTGCAGGGTTACTGACCTAGAGCTGGAAAGTGGGATCAGGTTGGATAGCTCTTTGTCGGCCGGCGCAGACACGATGGGCCGAAATGGCCTCCTTCCGTGCTGTAAACTTCTATGATTCTATGATTCAACGGCACCTCCATTCAAATCTAATTCAGACTACCCTTTAATAGTGCAAGAATCCTGCTCCTGATGTGCAGCACAACAAAGTAATTATAATCTTTCCTTCAAACTAATATATCATTCAAATTTGCTTAGCCTTATTTTTATGTTCAAAAAATTGTCAAGAAAGGTAAGCAATCACTGAAAATTCACCAACTCCGATGTTCAATATTAATATTCAGCTATATAAACAGTTAATGCTGGAAACACTCAGTGGGTCAGACAGCATCTGTAGAGAGAGAAACAGAGTTAACGTTCCAGGTCATTGGCCTTTCATCAGAATTGGCAAAAGTTAGAGATGTAGTAGGTTTTAAGCAAGTACAGAGGCATGGAAAGTGGAGTGGGGAGGAAAGAACAAAAGGGAAGGTCTATGATAGGTTAAGAGGCCAGAGGGAGGGGTCTAGGTGGAATGAGAATTCTGAAGATGGAGAAAGGGTCCGTTATGCAGGGGGGGGGGGAAGACTCCTGGCCAAAGAGGTGGGCACGCAGGTGAAGGTGATGCCCTCTGCCACTTCAACAGTTTCCAGTTTACTGGCCCTAGTTGTCTCCTTTCACCATGGATGTCCAGTCCCTCTACGCCTCCATCTCCCACCAGAGTGGCCTGCAGGCCCTCCACTTCTTCCTTGAACGGAAGCCCAACCAATCACCATCCACCACCTGGCTGAACATGTTCTTATCTTGACCAACTTCAGCTTTCATTCAACACTGAGTTCAACAATTTCAAATCATAACCACTGCTCCCACTTTTTTCAACAGCAGTTGCTGGTAATGATTCTGCTGCGGCCATTTACACCTCCTTTAGACTCACCTTTTGTTTCTTTACCTGTCCCATTACCACCCCCTTTTGCCTCGCACCATCATCCCTTTTGTCATTTGATCACTCCCACCGCCCATCCTATCACTGACCTTCCCTTTTGTTCTTTCCTCCCCTCCCCATTCCCTACCTCTGTACTGTTATGTTCAGAATAAATCCCCAGGACTATATCGCAAGCTCAAACTGTTGTGACCTTGGTCTCTTTATTCAGACTCCAGAGTGGAGAAGCAGCATGGTGAATCACCTTTTATACCTGCTTGTCCCAGGGTACACAGGTGACTCCTAGGTCTCCCACAGGTGTGCCCTCTAGTGGCAAGTCTTACATTTTGGTAAGGTTTACATACATACGTATCACTCCCCCTCCCCCCTGCCCGCTCCAAAAAGTCTTATGTGCAAGTTATTTGCACGTTGAGGCGATCTAGTGCCCCGCGTCCCCAGGTCGATCATCTGGGTTTCAGTCCTGGCATGGTGGGTTCATCCTCGTGGTTGATGGCAAAATTGATTGTGTTAGTGGGTCGCTGGGGGGCCAGGTCCTTTCACAGTGGTTCCTGGTTATCTGTAGTTCACAGTTTGGTCTTGTCCAAATGCTTTACTCGTTAGCCCAGTATGTGGTTTCACAATCAAATGCTCCGTTTTCATCACATACACTCCATTCCCCCCTTGGCTAATGCAGTGCTAGCAGCCCAACTGGAGCCCTGAACATGGTCTACATCACTTATTCTGATGTCATGTGGAGGGGCCGTGCCATTATGGTGCATTCTCTGCTGATGACCTACGGAAGGCTCGGTTCTGAGTGATTCTGTCTGGTGACTGCGTAGTACCCAGGATGGCCTGGTCTGTGGGGAGTCTACTGTGACACGCATGGTGCTAGGTTTAGTGATTTGGGCTGCCTGCTCCGGGGCTATTGTCGCTGACCCTGAGGTCTCGCAAGCCCAGGATGGCCGCAATGGCCTTGAGACTTTCAGTAGTGACGGGAGGCCTAGTGGTCCCCGTGGATCCTGGGCCGTAGTATGGGGGCCCCGGACCACCGACTATGTATGGCTGCCCTGCCTTACTTTTCAACATTGGAATGGGTCTTTCATCTCTGCGACGGATAGGTTGCCATATCCCGTCTATCAGTTCACCTTTGGCAGGCGGTAACGTGGGATCCTGGCTGGTCCAGGTCCGAAGCTGGGGGACCGTTACGGTTGACCCCTCACTTTCTAGCATTTCCACGACTGCGAGTGGGTCTGCAGGCTGCGCCGTTTCCACCCCGGGGGTGGACAATGGTAGCCAACTGAAGGCATTAGTGCCATTCTCAGTGCCTGGCCCGTGATGGATCATGTTACAGGGCACAGACAGTGTTCGACATTCTCGAAACAACGCATCAATAATGGTGCCTCTGCGCTCCCGAACTTGTGGGATGAGCAGCTTGTCTGACTCGAGCACATATTGGGACACTCTTTGGTACGTCTCTTTAGTCCCGTGAATACAGGCTGCTGCTTTGTTTAACTTATTGGATACATGTTCAATTGTTTGAGGCTTGCCCGCTACCTTTGCTTGCTGCACAACACTCCCGACTCCGTGCGGTAACATATCACTTGATACGAATACTTTGTTAGATACATATACAACTGGTTGGGGTTTGCCCGCTACTTTGGCTTGCTGTACAACACACCCGACCCCGTGTGATAACACATCATTTGTTACAAGTACTTTGTCAGATACATATACGACCGGTTGGTGTTCGCCCGCTACTTTGGCTTGTTGTAAGGCACCCCCGACCCCATATAATGGTACATCATTGGCCGCGAAGGACCGCTCACATGGGTTACATAGTGCAAACAACTTATTGGAACTTGGTGGGTTCCTGGCCTTCTCAGCGGCCGCCCTTTTACCTTTACCCCAAACCCAGTCATCTTCCTTGCTGGGCGACACATTACCCCGTTCCGTTGCAGCGACCTCCCGTGGTCTGGACGCTCTCTCCTCCCGTGGTCTGGACGCTCTCTCCTCCCGTAGTTTGGATGCTCTCTCGTCCTGTGGTCTGGACGCTCTCTCGTCCCGTGGTCTGGACGCACTCTCGTCCCGTGGTCTGGACGCACCTTTGTCCTGTGGTCTGGACGGCTTCTCGTCCCGTGGTCTGGATGCCCACTCGTCCATGTCCGTGATGCCGATTGCCGTGATCTTCCTCCCCAGGTATTTTGCTTCTGGCATCGGGAAGACACATTCGGATCATTTCGGCCAGAGTCCCACTCCGCATGGTCGACCTGGAGCCTCTTCCATCGTCACGAAGAGGTTGTTGGCTTCGGGTGGTGGGTATTGCACCTGTACCGCTGCTTGGTTGATTTTCACCTCCTCGTGGTCATGATGAGCGGCCTGTGCCTCGGGGATCTGCAATTGAATCTGCACTTCGATGCCTGGTTCAGCTGAAGGTCGGGGTTTGCTCAGGGGAGACCTCATTCGCCGGAGAAGGTATGCAGAGGTCTTCCCAGCTCCATCGAATCTTCCCCATCCACCTCCTGCCAAGCAGCATCGGCCCATCACCTGAAACAATCCACAGCGGTAAATCGTGCACTGCTCCCTCATGGGATACTCTTATGTCCGCACTATCAATAACTGGTATCAGTTCCTTGGTGTAGGTGTGCAGCTTTGCCTGAATCGGGATCAGCTCAGGTCGCTGTGCTCTGTCGCCCCACAGCCTCTCGAAAGCCTTCTGGCTCATAACTGATTGACTCGCCCCTGTGTCTAGTTCCATGGAGACTGGAGTGCCGTTAAGTTCAACTTTTAACATTATCGGAGGGTTTTTGGTGGTGAAGGTGTGTATCCCATATACTTCCTCTTCATCCTCAGGTTCAGTTGCCTCTCCTGCTCGTTGATCGTGATCCTCGCTGGATCGGTCGTCCTCTCCTGACTCTGCCACGTGGTGAGTCAGAGATCGTTTGCACATTCGCTGGAGGTACCCCATTGTTCCACAGCCCTTGCACACACAGGGCTTGAATCGACATTGATGAGCTCTATGGCTGCCCCTACAGCACCAACATGGTGCTAATGGATAAACATTCATGCACCATGGCGGACTCTGAGTCACTCTAGGCCTAGTCTGGCCTCTGCAATCGTGTGAGTCCTGCCCTGTGCCGTTCTGCCTGCTGAAAACATTATTTTGTGGACGGTGCTTGCCGGTGAGCTTTGATTCTGTGAAGATATCTGTTTCATGTTATCGCTCGTGGATATGAAGGCTTGGGCTATGATGGCCTTGCTCAGATCTAGGGATTCGGCAGACAGCAGTTTGCGAAGAATGACCTTGTGGCCAATTCCAAGCACGAAAAAGTCGCGCAACATTTCCCCCAAGGATCCTGCAAATACGCACTGTCCCGCAAAGCGTCTTAGGTCGGCGACAAAACTCGCCACATTCTGGCCCTCGGAGCGACGGTGCGTGTAAAAGCGATACCTGGCCATTAAGATGCTCTCCTTCGATTTGAGGTGTTCCCGAACCAGCGTGCACAGCTCTGTGTAAGTCTTGTCCATTGGTTTGTCTGGTGCCAGCAGATTTTTGAGGAGGCCATATACCGATGACCCACATACGATGAGGAGAATCGCCCTGCGCTAGACCGCCGTCTCAGCCTTGTCCAATTCGTTGGCCACAAAGTACTGGTCGAGGCGCTCAACGAAGACTTCCCAATCATCACCCTCAACAAATCTCTCAAGAATACCAACGGCAGCCATTACCGCGTGAAAGTTCGTGATCCGTTACTTGTTCAGAATAAATCCACAGGACTCCAGAGTGAGGAAGCAGCATGGTGAATCACCTTTTATACCTGCTTGCCTCAGGATGCACAGATGACCCTTAGGTCTCCCACAGGTGTGGCTCCTAGTGGCAAGTCTTACATTTTGCTATGGTTTACATACATATATAACATGTACTTGCTTAAAATCTGTTACATATCTAATTTTTGCCAGTTCTGATGAAAGGCCATCGACCTGAAACATTAACTCTGTTTCTCGCTCCACAGATGTTGCCTTACCTGCTGAATACCTCTGGCATCCAGTTTTTTGCTTTTATAATAATATTCAGCTGATGTTATTAGGATACTGCCATTATGGGGGAATTACATCCTTTGGAAAGCTTTGATAGTTCTAATTTTTTTGAAACAACTTTGAATAATAGCCCAATCAGTGAGATATCTCTTCCTTTCATATGCTGAATAGAACGTTTTTTGGCAACTTGGCTCCATTGGCAACACTCCTGCAACTGAGTCAGAAGATTCTGGTTTCAACCCAAGTAAGGATATAATCTAGGCTAATGCTACATTGCAATGTCGGGGCATTGTTGCACATTTGAGGTGCTATTTTTTTGGATGAGATGTATCGCTTGAAAAGGAGCAGTGAGTTCTGCTGTTGTCCTGAACAATATTCCTCTCTCAAACACTACCACAAGAAACAGACTAATGAGTGAATTATCTCATTTGCTCAAATGAGTTCCTGTGTTTGCCAACTTATAACAACAGTAACTGTGCTTCAAAATTAATTCACTTTGAAGATCTTTGGTTGGTCTTGAGGATTTATTGAGATGCTAAATAAATGCGTGTTCTTTATTTCTGCTTGTTAATTTATAAGAACATAAGAAGAACATAAGAAATAGGAGCAGGAGTAGACCATTTGGTCCCTTGAGCCTGCTCCGCCATTCAATAAGTTCATGGCTGATCCGATCATGGACTCAGCTCCACTTCTCTGTCCGCTCCCCATAACCCTTATTGCACAAAAATCTGTCTATCTCCGCCTCAAATATATTTAATGACCCAGCCTCCACAACTCTCTGGAGCAGGGAATTCCCATAGATTTACAACCTTCTGAGAAGAAATTTCTCCTCATCTCAGTTTTAAATGGGCGGTCCCTTATTCTAAGACTATGTCCCCCAGTTTTAGTTTCCCCAATAGGTGGAAATATCCTCTCAGTATCCACCTTGTCGAGCCCCCTCATTATCTTATAAGTTTCAATAAGATCACCTCTCATTCTTCTGAACTCCAATGTATATAGGCCCAACCTACTCAACCTATCCTCATAAGTCAAACCCCTCATCTCCAGAATCAACCTAGTGAACCTTCTCTGAACAGCCTCCAATGCAAGTATATCCTTCCTTAAATACGGAGACCAAAACTGTACACAGTACTCCAGGTGTGGCCTCACCAATAACCTGTACAGTTGTAGCAGGACTTCACTGCTTTTATACCCAATCCCTCTTGTAATAAAGGCCAACATTCCAGTTGCCTTCCTGATTAACATACCATGTACAGTAGACACCTCAAGTCGCTGGAGAAATACCACCAACAATGTCTCCGCAAGATCCGACAAATCCCCCTGGGAGGACAGACACACCAACATTAGCGTCCTCGACCAGGCCAACATCCTCAGCATTGAAGCACTGACCACACTTGATTAGCTCCGCTGGGCAGGCCACAATGTCCGCATGACCAACACGAGATTCCCAAAGCAAGCGCTCTACTCGGAACTCCTTCACGCCAAACGAGCCAAAGGTGGGCAGAGGAAATTTACAAGGACACCCTCAAAGCCTTCCTGATAAAGTGCAACATCCCCACTGACATCTGGGAGTCCTTGGACAAACACCGCCCTAAGTGGAGGAAGTGCATCTGGGAGGGCGCTGAATACCTCATCACCGAGAGCATGCAGAAATCATGCGTAGGCAGCGGAAAGAGCATGCGGCAAACCTGTCCCACCCTCCCTTACCCTCGACGACTATCTGTCCCACCTGTGGTTCCTGTATTGGACTGTTCAGCCATCTAAGGATTCATTTTAAGAGTGGAAGTAAGTCTTCCTCGATTCCGAGGGACTGCCTATGATGATGATGTACCTGCATACTAACTTTTTGTGTTTCATGCAAAAGGACCCCCAGGTCTCTCTGTACTGCAGCACTTTGCAATTGTTCTCCATTTAAATTATAATTTGCTTTTCTATTATTTCTGCCAAAGTGGATAACCTCACATTTTCCCACATTCTACTCCATCTGCCAAATTTTTGCCCACTCAGTTAGCCTGTCTATATCCCTTTGCAGATTTTTGTTGTCTTCCTCACAATTTGCTTTCCCACCCGTCTTTGTATCATCAGCAAACTTGGCTACATTACACTCGGTCCCGTCATCCAAATCATAAATATAGATTGTCAATAGTTGAGGATCCAGCACTGATCTCTGCGGCACCCCACTAGTCACTGTTTGCCAACCGGAAAATGACCCATTTATCCCGACTCTCTGTTTTCTGTTAGTTAGCCAATCCTCCATCCATGCTAATATATTACTCCCAACCCCGTGAGCTTTTATCTTGTGCAATAACTTCTTGTACGGCTCCTTATCGAACACTTTCTGCAAATCCAAATACACCACATCCAATAGTTGCCCCTTATCCACCCTACTCGTTACATCCTCAAAGAACTCCAGCAAATTTGTCAAACATGATTTCCCTTTCATAAAACCATGCTGACTCTGCTTGCTGGAATCATGCTTTTCCAAATGTCCCACTACTGTTTCCTGAATAATGGACTCCAGCATTTTCCCAATGACAGATGTTAGGTTAACTGGTTTATAGTTTCGTGCTTTTTGTCTGGCTCCTTTTTTAAATAGTCATAACATTAGTAAAATTCAATCAGAGCAACTGGTTTACAATAATTGAATGTCAGATTTTAGTTTTATTGTTAGATTCTTAATTTTTTGCTGTTTTGTGGATTGCATGGATTCTTTAGCGCAGTCAAGACCACCTATGGCCCAAGCACCCAATATCCTATCCCACTGTGGGCCAAGAACAGAGAGGTAATCATCAAGGACAAAAAGGCAGTCAGTGCCCAATGGAAGGAGCACTTCGAAGATCTCCTTAACCGAAACTCTGTCTTCGACGAGTGTCCTCGACTCCATCCCGCAGCATGCTACCCGCCACCATCTCAGCACAACCCCAGCCCGGCATAAGGTAGAAAAGACCATCTGACAACTGAAGAACAACAAGGCCTCAGGAGCAGATGGAATCCCTGCCAAAGCACTAAAATATGGCGGAGAAGCACTATTGGCGCGAATACATAATCTCATTTCTCTCATCTGGAAGAATGAGAGCATGCCAGGAGATCTCAGAAACGACGTAATCGTGAAAGGCAACAAGTCCGATTGCGATAATTACAGAAGAGTTTCCCTCCTGTCGGCCACAGGGAAAGTCATCGCAAGAATCCTCCTCGCCTTCTCCCTGTGGCTGAAGAGCTCCTCCCAGAGTCGCAATGCGGATTCTGCCCACTAAGGGGCACAATAGACATGATTTTCACCGCGCGGCAAATCCAAGAGAAATGCAGGGAACAACATCAACCCTTGTACATGGCCTTCTTTGACCTCACAAAGGTCTTCGACTGTCCATGAGGGATTATGGAATGTCCTCCTCAAATTCGTCTGCCCTTACAAGTTTGTCACCATCCTCTGCCTGCTTCACAATGACATGCAAGCCATGATCCTGACCAACGGATCCACCACAAACCCAATTGACGTTCGGACCGGGGTCAAGCAAGCCTGTGTCATCACACCAACACTCTTCTCGATCTTCCTTGCTGGAATGCTTCATCTCACTCTCAGCAAGCTCCCCGCTGGAGTGGAGCTAATCTACAGAACAAACGGGAAACTGTTCAATCTCCGTCGCCTCCAGTCCAGATCCAAGGTTGTCCCAGCCTCTGTCATTGAATTACAGTACGCAGAGGCCGAACTCCAAGCCATTGTCAACACCTTTACCGAAGCGTACAAGAGCCTGGGCCTTACACTAAACATCCGTAAGACAAAGGTCCTCAACCAACCTGCCCCCACCACACGGAACTGACCCCCGATCATCAAAATACACAAAGAGGCCTTGGACAATGTGAACCATTTTCCATACCTTGGGAGCCTATTGGCAACAAGGGCAGATATCAATGATGAAGTCCAACACCGCCTTCAGTGTGCCAGTGCAGCCTTCAGTCACCTGAGGGAGAGGGTGTTTTAAGACCAGGACCTCAAACCCGACACCAAGCTCATGGTCTACAGAGCAGTAGTGATACCCACCCTCCTATATGCTTCAGAGACCTGGACTATGAATAGTAGGCACCTCAAAGCACTGGAGAAGTACCACCAACGTTACCTCCGCAAAATCCTGCAAATCCATTCACAAGATAGGCGCACCAACGTCAGTGTTCTCGCTCAGGCCAACATCCCCAGCATCGAAGCACTGACCATGCTCGATCAGCTCCAGTTGGATGGGCCACATCGTCCGCATGCCTGATATTAGACTCCCAAAACAAGCACTCAACTCAGGGCTCTGATACAGCAAGCGGGCCCCAGGTGGGCAGAGGAAACACTTAAAGGACACCCTCAAAGCCTCCATGAAAAAGTGCAACATCCCCACCAACACCTGGGAATCCCTGGCCCAAGACCACTCAAAGTAGAGGAGAAGCATAGAAACATAGAAAATAGGTGCAGGAGTAGGCCATTCGGCCTTCGAGCCTGCACCTTCATTCAATATGATCATGGCTGATCATTCACCTTAGTACCCCTTTCCTGCTTTCTCTCCATACCCCTTGATCCCTTTAGACATAAGGGCCATATCTAACTCCCTCTTGAATATATCTAATGAACTGGCATCAACAACTCTCTGTGGTAGAGAATTCCACAGGTTCACAATTCTCTGAGTGAAGAAGTTTCTCCTCATCTCGGTCCTAAATGGCTTACCTCTTATCCTTAGACTGTGACCCCTGGTTCTGGACTTCCCCAACATCGGGAACATTCTTCCTGCATCTAATCTGTCCAGTCCCGTCAGAATTTTATATGTTTCTATGAGATCACCTCTCATTCTTCTAAACTCCAGTGAATACAGGTCCAGTCGATCCAGTCTCTCCTCATATGTCAGTCCAGCCATCCCGGGAATCAGTCTGGTGAACCTTCGCTGCACTCCCTCAATAGCAAGAACTTCCTTCCTCAGATTAGGAGACCAAAACAGAGCACAATATTCCAGGTGAGGTCTCACCAAGGCCCTGCACAACTGCAGTAAGACGTCCCTGCTCCTGTACTCAAAACCCCTAGTTATGAAGGCCAACATGCCATTTGCCTTTTTCTGTACCTGCATGCCAACTTTCAATGACTGATGTACCATGACACCCAGGTCTCGTTGCACCTCCCCTTTTCCTAATCTGCCGCCATTCAGATAATATTCTGCCTTCATGTTTTTGCCACCAAAGTGGATAACCTCACATTTATCCACATTAAACTGCATCTGTCATGCATTTGCCCACTCATCTAACCTGTCCAAGTCACCCTGCAGCCTCTTAGCAGCCTCCTCACAGCTTACACCACCACCCAGCTTACTGTCATCTGCAAACTTGGAGATATTACACTCAATTCCTTCATCTAATTCATTGATGTATATTGTAAATAGCTGGGGTCCCAGCACTGAGCCCTGTGGCACCCCACTAGTCACTGCCTGCCATTCTGAAAAGGACCCATTTATCCCGACTCTCTGCTTCCTGTCTGCCAACCAATTCTCCATCCACGTCAATACATTACCCCCAATACCATGTGCTTTAATTTTGCACAACAATCTCTTGTGTGGGACCGTGTCAAAAGTCTTTTGAAAGTCCAAATACACCACATCCACTGGTTCTCCCTTGTCCACTCTACTAGTTACATCCTCAAAAAATTCTAGAAGATTTGTCAAACATGATTTCCCATTCATAAATCCATGCTGACTTGGACCGATCCTGTCACTGCTTTCCAAATGCGCTGCTATTTCATCTTTAATAATTGATTCCAATATTTTCCCCACTACTGATGTCAGGCTAAATGGTCTATAATTCCCTGTTTTCTGTCTCCCTCCTTTTTTAAAAAGTGGTGTTACATTAGCTACCCTCCAATCCATAGGAACTGACCCAGAGTCGATAGACTGTTGGAAAATGATCACCAATGCATCCACTATTTCTAGGACCACTTCCTTAAGTACTGTGGGATGCAGGCTATCAGGACCTGGGGATTTATTGCCTTCAATCCCATCAATTTCCCGAACACAATTTCCTGACTAATAAGGATTTCCTTCAGTTCCTCCTTCTCGCTAGATCCTTGATCCCCTAGTATTTCCGGAAGGTTATTCGTGTCTTCCTTCGTGAAGACAGAACCAAAGTATTTGTTCAATTGGTATGCCATTTCTCTGTTCTCCATTATAAATTCACCTGATTCTGACTGCAAGGGACCAACGTTTGTCTTCACTAATCTTCTTCTCTTCACATATCTATAAAAGCTTTTGCAGTCAGTTTTTATGTTCCCAGCAAGCTTCCTCTCATACTCTATTTTCCCCCTCCTAATTAAACACTTTGTCCTCCTCTGCTGGATTCTAAATTTCTCCCAGTCCTCAGGTTTGCTGCACTACATGTGCGGGAAGTGTATCCACCTCAAGCTCCTGACGGTCCGCGTTGCGGAGTTGGAGCTGAGGGTGGATTCACTCTGGAGCATCCACGATGCTGAGAATGACGTGAGTATCACGTGTAGCGAGTTGGTCGTACCGCAGGGAAAGGGTCCACAGCCAGATAGGGAATGGAAGACCAACAGGAAGAGCAGTGCAAGGAAGGTAGTGCAGGAGTCCCCTGTGGTCATCCCCCTGCAAAACAGATACACTGCTTTGGGTACTGTTGAGGGGGATGACTCATCAGGGGAGGGCAGCAGCAGCAGCCAAGTTCATGGCACCATGGCTGGCTCTGCTGCACAGGAGGGCAGGAAAAAGAGTGTGAGAGCAATAGTGATTGGGGATTCAATGGTGAGGGGAATAGATAGGCGTTTCTGCGGCCGCAACCGAGACTCCAGGATGGTATGTTGCCTCCCTGGTGCAAGGGTCAAGGATGTCTCGGAGCGGGTGCAGGACATTCTAAAAAGGGAGGGAGAACAGCCAGTTGTCGTGGTGCACATTGGTACCAACGACATAGGTAAAAAAAGGGATGAGGTCCTACGAAACGAATTTAAGGAGCTAGGAGCTAAATTAAAAAGTAGGACCTCAAAAGTAGTAATCTCGGGATTGCTACCAGTGCCACGTGATAGTCAGAGTAGGAATCGCAGGATAGCGCAGATGAATACGTGGCTTGAGCAGTGGTGCAACAGGGAGGGATTCAAATTCCTGGGGCATTGGAACCGGTTCTGGGGGAGGTGGGACCAGTACAAACCGGACGGTCTGCACCTGGGCAGGACTGGAACCAATGTCCTAGGGGGAGTGTTTGCTAGTGCTGTAGGGGAGGATTTAAACTGATATGGCAGGGGGATGGGAACCAATGCAGGGAGACAGAGGGAAACAAAAAGGAGGCAAAAGCAAAAGACAGAAAGGAGATGAGGAAAAGTGGAGGGCAGAGAAACCCAAGGCAAAGAACAAAAAGGGCCACTGTACAGAAAAATTCTAAAAGGACGAAGGGTGTTAAAAGAACAAGCCTGAAGGCTTTGTGTCTTAATGCAAGGAGTATCCGCAATAAAGTGGATGAATTAACTGTGCAAATAGATGTTAACAAATATGATGTGATTGGGATTACGGAGACGTGGCTCCAGGATGATCAGGGATGGGAACTCAACATCCAGGGGTATTCAACATTCAGGAAAGATAGAATAAAAGGAAAAGGAGGTGGGGTAGCATTGCTGGTTAAGGAGCAAATTAAGGCAATAGTTCGGAAGGACATTAGCTTGGATGATGTGGAATCTATATGGGTAGAGCTGCAGAATACCAAAGGACAAAAAACGTTAGTGGGAGTTGTGTACAGACCTCCAAACAGTAGTAGTGATGTTGGGGAGGGCATCAAACATGAAATTAGGGGTGCGTGCAATAAAGGTGCAGCAGTTATAATGGGTGACTTTAATATGCACATAGATTGGGTTAACCAAACTGGAAGCAATACGGTAGAGGAGGATTTCCTGGAGTGCATAAGGGATGGTTTTTTAGACCAATATGTCGAGGAACCAACTAGGGGGGAGGCCATCTTAGACTGGGTGTTGTGTAATGAGAGAGGATTAATTAGCAATCTCGTTGTGCGAGGCCCCTTGGGGAAGAGTGACCATAATATGGTGGAATTCTGCATTAGGATGGAGAATGAAATAGTTAATTCAGAGACCATGGTCCAGAACTTAAAGAAGGGTAACTTTGAAGGTATGAGGCGTGAATTGGCTAGGATAGATTGGCGAATGATACTGAAGGGGTTGACTGTGGATGGGCAATGGCAGACATTTAGAGACCGCATGGATGAACTACAACAATTGTACATTCCTGTCTGTCGACAGGAAGGTGGCTCAACCGTGGCTATCAAGGGAAATCAGGGATAGCATTAAAGCCAAGGAAGTGGCATACAAATTGGCCAGAAATAGCAGTGAACCCGGGGACTGGGAGAAATTTAGAACTCAGCAGAGGAGGACAAAGGGTTTGATTAGGGCAGGGAAAATGGAGTACGAGAAGAAACTTGCAGGGAACATTAAGACGGATTGCAAAAGTTTCTATAGATATGTAAAGAGAAAAAGGTTAGTAAAGACAAACGTAGGTCCCCTGCAGTCAGAATCAGGGGAAGTCATAACGGGGAACAAAGAAATGGCGGACCAATTGAACAAGTACTTTGGTTCGGTATTCACTGAGGAGGACACAAACAACCTTCCGGATATAAAAGGGGTCGGAGGGTCTAGTAAGGAGGAGGAACTGAGGGAAATCCTTATTAGTCGGGAAATTGTGTTGGGGAAATTGATGGGATTGAAGGCCGATAAATCCCCAGGGCCTGATGGACTGCATCCCAGAGTACTTAAGGAGGTGGCCTTGGAAATAGTGGATGCATTGACAGTCATTTTCCAACATTCCATTGACTCTGGATCAGTTCCTATGGAGTGCAGGGTAGCCAATGTAACCCCACTTTTTAAAAAAGGAGGGAGAGAGAAAACAGGGAATTACAGACCGGTCAGCCTGACATCGGTAGTGGGTAAAATGATGGAATCAATTATTAAGGATGTCATAGCAGTGCATTTGGAAAGAGGTAATATGATAGGTCCAAGTCAGCATGGATTTGTGAAAGGGAAATCATGCTTGACAAATCTTCTGGAATTTTTTGAGGATGTTTCCAGTAGAGTGGACAAGGGAGAACCAGTTGATGTGGTATATTTGGACTTTCAGAAGGCTTTCGACAAGGTCCCACACAAGAGATTAATGTGCAAAGTTAAAGCACATGGGATTGGGGGTAGTGTGCTGACGTGGATTGAGAACTGGTTGTCAGACAGGAAGCAAAGAGTAGGAGTAAATGGGTACTTTTCAGAATGGCAGGCAGTGACTAGTGGGGTACCGCAAGGTTCTGTGCTGGGGCCCCAGCTGTTTACACTGTACATTAATGATTTAGACGAGGGGATTAAATGTAGTATCGCCAAATTTGCGGATGACACTAAGTTGGGTGGCAGTGTGAGCTGCAAGGAGGATTCTATGAGGCTGCAGAGCGACTTGGATAGGTTAGGTGAGTGGGCAAATGCATGGCAGATGAAGTATAATGTGGATAAATGTGAGGTTATCCACTTTGGTGGTAAAAACAGAGAGACAGACTATTATCTGAATGGTGACAGATTAGGAAAAGGGGAGGTGCAAAGAGACCTGGGTGTCATAGTACATCAGTCATTGAAGGTTGGCATGCAGGTACAGCAGGCGGTTAGGAAAGCGAATGGCATGTTGGCCTTCATAGCGAGGGGATTTGAGTACAGGGGCAGGGAGGTGTTGCTGCAATTGTACAGGGCCTTGGTGAGGCCACACTTGGAGTATTGTGTACAGTTTTGGTCTCCTAACCTGAGGAAGGACATTCTTGCTATTGAGGGAGTGCAGCGAAGGTTCACCAGACTGATTCCCGGGATGGCGGGACTGACCTATCAAGAAAGACTGGATCAACTGGGCTTGTATTCACTGGAGTTCAGAAGAATGAGAGGGGACCTCATAGAAACGTTTAAAATTCTGACGGGGTTAGACAGGTTAGATGCAGGAAGAATGTTCCCAATGTTGGGGAAGTCCAGAACCAGAGGACACAGTCTAAGGATAAGGGGGAAGCCATTTAGGACCGAGATGAGGAGGAATTTCTTCACCCAGAGAGTGGTGAACCTGTGGAATTCTCTACCACAGAAAGTTGTTGAGGCCAATTCACTAAATATATTCAAAAAGGAGTTAGATGAAGTCCTTACTACTAGGGGAATCAAGGGGTATGGTGAGAAAGCAGGAATGGGGTACTGAAGTTGCATGTTCAGCCATGAACTCATTGAATGACGGTGCAGAATAGAAAGGGCCGAATGGCCTACTCCTGCACCTATTTTCTATGTTTCTATGTTTCTATGTTTTCTGGCCAATTTATATGCCTTTTCCTTGAATTTAACACTATTCCTAATTTCCCTTGTTAGCCACGGTTGAGCCACCTTCCCCTTTTTATTTTTACTCCAGACAGGGATGTACAATTGTTGAAGTTCATCCATGTGATCTTTAAATGTCTGCCATTGCCTATCCACCGTCAACCCTTTAAGTATCATTTGCCAATCTATTCTAGCCAATTCACGTCTCATACCATCGAAGTTACCTTTCCTTAAGTTCAGGACCCTAGTCTCATAATTAACTGTGTCACTCTCCATCTTAATAAAGAATTCTACCATATTATGGTCACTCTTCCCCAAGGGGCCTCGCACAACAAGATTGCTAATTAGTCCCTTCTCATTACACATCACCCAGTCTAGGATGGCCAGCCCTCTTGTTGGTTCCTCGACATATTGGTCTAGAAAACCATCCCTAATACACTCCAGGAAATCCTCCTTCACCGTATTGCTACCAGTTTGGTTAGCCCAATCTATATGTAGATTAAAGTCACCCATGATAACTGCTGTACCTTTATTGCACGCATCCCTAATTTCTTATTTGATGCTGTCTCCGACCTCACTACTATTGTTTGGTGGTCTGTACACAACTCCCACTATCGTTTTCCGCCCTTTGGTATTCCGCAGCTCCACCCATACAGATTCCACATTATCCAGGCTAATGTCCTTCCTTACTATTGCGGAAAGGCGCTGGACACCTCGAGTCTCTTCGCCGAGAGCAAGCTGAAGCCAAGTGTAAACAGCGGAAGGAGCGCACGACAACCCAAGCACCCCACCCACCCATTCCTTCAACCACCATCTGCCCCACCTGTGACAGAGACTCTAGGTCCCGCATTGCACTCATCATTCAACTGAGAACTCATATTAGCGTGGAAGCAAGTCATCCTCAACTCCGATTAATTGTCTAAGAAGAAGATGATTCCACAATTCATAAGAACATAAGAAATAAGAACAGGAGTAGGCCATATGGCCCCTCGAACCTGCTCCGCCATTCAATAAGATCATGGCTGATCTGATCATGGACTCAGCTCCACTTCCCTGCCTGCTCTCCATAACCCCCTAGCACCTTATTGTTGAAGAAACTATCTATTTCTGTCTTAAATTTACTCAATGTCCCAGCTTCCACAGCTCTCTGAGGCAGCGAATTCCACAGATTTACAACCCTCTGAGAGAAAAAAATTCTCCTCATCTCAGTTTTAAATGGCCTGCCCCTTATTCTAAGATCATGCCCTCTAGTCCTAGTCTCCCCCATCAGTGGAAACATCCTCTCTGCATCCACCTTGTCAAGTCGCCTCATAATCTTATACGTTTCGTTAAGTTCACCTCTCATTCTTCTGATTTTCAATGAGTAGAGGCCCAACCTACTCAACCTTTCCTCATAAGTCAACCCCTTCATCTCTGGAATCAATCTTGTGAACCTTTTATGTGGCACCTTGTCAAATGCCTTCTGGAAGTCCAAATACACCAAATCCACTGGTTCCCCTTTATCCACCCTAAATTCTATGTATTTTTCCATGGAATCGACAAACCAATGGTCTTGAATATGATCTACATTAATTTTAATAATCAAAATTGAATGGACGGATCAAAATTAAAATCTATTTGCACAAACCCATCTTTTTATGTGGCCATAACCATTTTTATACCACTTGTGATTCCCCCAACCCTCATCGTTTGGTTTGGGTTACGAGAACCCATAAAACTCCCCCCATGCCATAAAGGACTAACCACCCTATGGGTTGGTATAAGGATGATTAGGGTCACGGAAGGAGACACAGGGTTGTCAGACTGTTAATCAGCCTGCAAATCCTTTCACTACTTCACACTGTTCTCCAAAGGAGAGTGCAAAGATATGACACACCCACCCTGGGCGTCCCCTTGTCCTTCAATGCCTTGAGATGATAGTAGCTCCATTTCCAATGAAGAGCCGGGTCACTGTGCGAACGTGACATTAGTTGAGTGAGTGTTGTGGCCGATAGACGAGAACTTGATAAACTGGGATCCTGCTCGCCGAGATAATGCCTCTTCTGACCGCGTGCCTTGTGAGAACGTCAGCTTTAAAGGGCGCGTTTCACTCAGCCAGCACGTTGCGTCTTTACCTTTCAGCACTAGTGAAACAGGGCGGAATTAAACAGGCTGTTCATAGAAAAAAAAAGATGGTAAATTACATTTCATCACCCTGCCGTGGAGAAACTCATTGGCTCAAACGTCTCTTGAAACAGGCGGCAGTGGAGAGGCTGATCCGCCCCCTCCCCCCAGATATCGCAGTGTCAGCGCTGAGCCAATGGTCGGGGCGAGGCGGTGCTACTCGCGCAGCGCCCGGCACCAATATCAGGCGCGACTGCAGTCGGCGTCACAGAGGACTTCCAGCAGCCCACAGCGGGGCGGCCGCTTTTCAACCCAAAGCAACTCCGTCAGAGCCTTTTACTTTTGTGGCAACCGGAGAAAATAAATTGCAGAAACAGTTCGCAACCCGGAGAGAAAAATAAAGCTAAAGTGGACAGAATTGTTTGCTCTGGCACAGACGGGAAGCTTGTCTCTGTTCAGGACAGTGTGAGCAATGGGTTTGTTTTGGTAACATCGCATCAGTTTTGTCTTCCAACACCCCTGGGAGGTTGCAGAAAAGACTTGGATTTCTGTAGCGCCTTTCACGACCACCGGACACCTCGAGGCGCTTTACAGCCAATGAAGTACTTTTGGAGTGCAATGTGGGACAGGCGCTAGATAAATGCAAGTTGTTGTTTGACTAAAAGGGCGAGGGGGGAGGAGCCAGCCGCTTAAAGCACTCGGAATACTTTCATTTGCCCCCCCGAGGCCAAGTTTTGCTGCGAGTTGAGCTCAGGGGGGCTCCATGTCCAGCACCATGTCCCAGGCAGAGGTGGACCTGGCGGGCTTCGGGGTCATCAGCTCAGCGCTGGACCTCGAGCGCTCGTCCCTCCTCAGCAAGATGCAGAGCCGCCGGCGCCGGCTGCCCGCCAAGGAGTGCCGCAGGAACTCCTACCACCGTCCCCACCACCGCCGGAGCTCCATCGAGATCGACGGGATGGGAGCCGACGGCTTCCTCCTGCTCCGCCGCCCCGCCTGGTCGCCGCTCTCCCCGGCCGCCGCCGCCGCCTTCCCACCGCCCGGGCCAGCAGCCGGCGGGGCGAGCGCCGGGCTCGCCAAATTGCCCCTCCACCGGGAGCCGCCCGCCAAGCTGGCCCCCGCCGCTCCCGCCGCCCTCGTCGCCGCCCCCAGCTCGGACACCGAGGATGGCAACCCCGGGACCCGGCACAAGGAGTCGGCGTGCGACCTGCCCGAGGAGAGCAAGATGGAACCCGAGGAGAACGAGGTGGAGATGAAGGCGGTGGACACCTCGCCCGACGGCAGGTTCCTCAAGTTCAACATTGAGCTCGGCAGAGGCTCCTTCAAAACGGTCTACAAGGGACTGGACACGGAAATCACCGTGGAGGTGGCATGGTGTGAGCTGCAGGTAAGGGGAAAGAAAGAGGGGGGGTGGGGGGGGGGAAAGAAAGGGGGGGGGGGAAAGAAAGGGGGGGGGGGAAAGAAAGAGAGAGGAGGGGGGGGGAATAGAAAGAGGAGGGGGGGATAGAGGGGGGGATAGAAAGAGGAGGGGGGGGGGGAAAGAAAGAAAGAGGGGGGGTGGGGGGGAAAGAAAGAGGGGGGGTGGGGGGGAAAGAAAGAAAGAGGGGGGGTGGGGGGGAAAGAAAGAGGGGGGGGAAAGAAAGGGGGGGGGAAAGAAAGAGAGAGGAGGGGGGGGGAATAGAAAGAAGAGGGGGGGAAAGAAAGAGGGGGGGTGGGGGGGGGGGAAAGAAAGAGAGAGGAGGGGGGGGGAAGAAAGAGAGAGGAGGGGGGGGGGAAGAAAGAGAGAGGAGGGGGGGGGAATAGAAAGAGGTGGGGGGGATAGAAAGAGGAGGGGGGGGGATATATCTACAGGTCATGTAGTTCATAAGGTCATGTAGTTCATAACCTGAGGACACGGGAGTCCTTGTGTTCTTCAGAAATGCTTCATCAGCACAATAATACTTGAAAGAAAGAACCTTTCACACCCTCAAGACATCCCAAAGTGCTTTATAGACTTGTCAAGTGTAGTTGCTGCTGTAATGTAGGAAACCTGGCAGTCAGTTTGCACACAGCAAGCCCCTGCCAACAGCCATCATCATCATCATAGGCAGTCCCTCGAATCTACAATGCGAACAGCAATGAGGTAATGAGCAGATAATCTGTTTGTAGTGATGTTGGGTGAAGGATAAATATGGCTGAGGGTATAACTCTCCCGAATAGTGCCATGGGATCCTTTTGTCCACCCAAGAGGGCAGGCGGTGCCCTCAGTAAAATGTCCCAGCCAAAGACGGCACCTCCGACATTGCAGCATTCCCTCAGTACTGGAGTGGAATGTCAGCCGAGATTTTGTGCTTGCATCTCCGGAGTGGGGCTTGAACCCACAACCTTCTGACTGAGGCGAGCATGCTACCACTGAGCCATGGTTAACACCTAATGACTGATTTGTATGACTGGGTATTCCCTGTAAGACAATATACCATGTTCTCGGTGGATGGTTACAGCACTGTGGCATTGTGAATGGACAATTATGTTCCACTGTACCATCTGCTCAAAGAATGGTCATACTGTTGGGACAGTTTATCAGGAATGCAATTATTCCTCAGCAAATTCCTGACAAAAATATGTCTCTTCATACTTTGAAAGTATGACACTGCTGCTACCTTTTTATATAAGGGTCTCCAGTCGTCTTGGATAAGCCGATGATGATGATACTCTAGCTATTGGTCTGCTCCCCTCCCCATCCCCGTACTTAAAATGTCAATGTTTATAGGGAGCAGACAGCAGCTTCCACACCTGCTACACATTAAAATGAGCTGCCTGTCGGATTGAAAGATGTTCAGAAATCCAAGGGACCCCTGCAGCACTTTTAAACCTAGACATGACACTGAAGTTACAATGTCAAATTCATGTGGTGCAAGACTGCCTTCTCCAGCGATCTCATACAGCATCTCTCAAATTGCATTATACATGCACCCTTGCAGTCTGGTGATCATTAACTGAAGCGGTGAGAATGGAGACCAGGTTTTTTGTCCGAGTTTATACAGGTGTACATATTGGTTGAATTATTGTAAATTAAGCTAATGTGGCATTTGCAAGAACATATATTGTACAATCAGTCTGCTGGCATGGCTGTATATACTGGGATAATAACATTACACATTTCAGGATCAGGGTATTCTGTTGGTAGCGGTCATGGGTAGGGGAGATATGGTAGCTGAGAGAGGATGAACAGAGAAACCTTATCTTGTCAAGTGCCACCATTGTCAAGTGTCCTGACCAATATTTATCCCTCAAACAACATAACAAAATAGATTATCTGGTCATTATCCCATTGCTGTTTGTGGGAGCTTGCTGTGTGCACATTACAACAGTGACTACACTCCAAAAGTACTTCATTGACTGTAAAGTGCTTTGAGATAGCTGGTGGTTGCAAAAGGCGCTATTTAAATGCAAGTCTTTCTTTTTACCATTGGGTTACGTCATTATTCTTGTGGTGCCTGGAACGGATTCTTATCACTTTTGTGCTCGACTGTTCCTCACTGTAAATGTTACTGGTTCTCTTCATTCCATGCCTAGTTTCAGAATTGACAACACATGGAGTCATGGAAAAAATATCCACACAGCTAAGTTATCAAAGTAGTTTTGTGGGTCATTTCAATAACAAAATGAGTTTAATGCCTAATACCTGCCAAGGGGGTATTTCTTGACAATTTGAGGGAGAAAAATATTTACATTACCTAATGCGGAACATTGAAGCATCATTGGCATATATAAACATCACCGTTAATACTAATTGAAGATAAATATGCATTGTTTTATTTTGAACAAATTGGTTCATGCATATAGTTGCACAATATCTATAGCAAGTAATGCAATATTCAATTTATTGCACTTAGCAAGTGAACTATGCTTCTCATTGTCGCTTTTCTCATTCTCATAACCCTTCTTCAAAGGATTGAGAATATAGAGCACACTGCCTCAAAAGACCTTCAATGCAAAATCAGTTGAGGTGTTCATAAAAGAGATAGATACTTGTTCGGGAAGTAAAAGTTTTGGGGATAGTAATCTGATTATTTTTAAAGCTATAAAACTGATGCTGCTTACTATCCCTTTTTAGAAAAGAGTTTAAAAAGCTGAGTTAACTGAAATAATTTCAGTTAAATAATGTGGTTTTCTGTACAGAAATATAACTTAAATAGTTGAACCTGAACATGCATGGAATTGGGATTTAAAAGGTAGAACTACCACAGCTAACAAAATGGCGGAACAGACTCAATGGTCCAAATGACCTACTCCTATTATGCGTAGAACAGTCCAGACTTAAAAGCATGTTCTCTTTTTTTTTGTTCACTGAACCAAAGGAAGCATTTGACCCAAAACCAAACCCACTTGTTAATCTGCTTAATTTGTATTTAATGTAATAAAATGTAACTCTACGCTATCATTTAAATTTAAATTTCTAATATGGTCTTAGAACTGCGGTAACATTTAAAATATATGTCAACACTGGGGACAGCAGAATCAAGTGCCGTCAGCAGATAGTTTACTGCAGTTTCTCAATATGGAAGAAAAACATTAAAAACTTTTACTTATGAACAAAACACATGCCATGAGTGTTTGAAGAAGGCTGCTGACTGGAAGTCCTGTATGGATTTTTTCCCCCCATTGAAAACATTGCTCATAACTTACTCTTGTATCAACAACCTCACTTTGGAAATAAAAAAAGAATATACAGCATAGCCATTCATTCAGTATGTTCTGTAAATAGAGAATCTCCTATCTGCGGAAAAATATCCAACTTTTATTTACTATTCAGATTCAACCATTTAAGTTATTTCTGTACAGAAAACCACCATGTTGTTTAACTGGAATCATTTCAGTTAACTCGGCTTTTTATCTTTTTTTCGGCAAGGGATAGTGTTTGATCAGTGAGGTATTACAATTTGGTAGGAAGAATAGGGCGGTCACATTACTTGGAAAGTGCGAATCTAGGTGGGGTAGAGGAACAAAAGGACCTCGGAGTACAAATACACAAATCACAAAGTTGCAAAACAGGTTATCAAGGCCATAAAAAAAGCAAACCAAGCACTAGGGTTTATTTCTAGAGGTATAGAATTGAAAAGTAGGAAAATTATGCTAAACCTGTATCGATCCTTGGTTAGACCCCACTTGGAGTACTGTGTGCAGTTCTGGTCATTATATTATAAAAAGGATATAGAGGCACTGGAGCGGGTGCAGAGAAGATTAATAAGGATGATACCAGAAATGCGAGGGTATAAAGACACAAGAACATAAGAAATAGGAGCAGGAATAGGCCATTTGGCCCCTTGAGCCTGCTCCGCCCCTTAATAAGATCATGGCTGATCTGATCATGGACTCAACTCCACTTCCTTGTCTGCTCCCTATAACCTTGACTCCCTTATTGTTCAAAAATCTGTCTATCTACACCCTAAATATATTCAATGACCCAGCCTCCACAGCTCTCTGGGATAGAGAATATATATCCAGAAAGGAAGAACAGGCTGGGTCTCTTTTCTCTTGAAAAAAGAAGGCTGAGAGGTGACCTTAAAGAGGTCTTTAAAATTATGAAAGGTTTTGCTAAGAGTGGATACGGAGAGAATGTTTCCACTTGTGGGGAAAAGTATTACTAAAGGTTTTCAATATAAGATAGTCACCAAGAAAATTTAATAGTGAATTCAGAAGAAAATTCTTTACCCAAAGAGTGGTGAGAATGTGGAACTCGCTATCACAGGGAGTGTTTGAAGCAAATAGTATAGATGCATTTAAGGGGAGGCTAGACAAGTATATGAGGGAGAAGGCGATATAGGATTACGCTGATAGATTTAGATGAGGAAAGACAGGAGGCTCGAGTGGAGCACAAACGCCAGCATGGACTGGTTGGGCCGAATGGCCTGTTTGTGTTGTATATCCTATGCAACTTTCATTTTAATAGCTTTGAAAATAACCAGATTGTCATATTTAATAGTAGTTCTTTTCGTTGTGCACTGAATTGTAGTGTTAGATCACTTGAAGTAGTTGTGAGCCAGGCAGCCTGTCAGCTGATTGACAAAGTGTGTCAATTATTTTACACTGTCCTTGTCTGACATTGTGTAATTTTTACTACGAAGGAGCATTATGTTCAATGATTTAATGTTGCGATTATATTCCCAATTGTATTGTACAGCCTGTATTGTGTTCTCCCACACATGTCTTTCCGTCTAATTATTTAATTCAACAAGCAAATCAGACTTGGTGAAGCAAGTCTATTACTTGCCAGACTGAGGTAAACTGAACAAATGACCCAAAGTTACTTGGATTCACTTTTAAACAAGAGTTTAAACACCTAAGGGATGTACATTTATACATCGGTACTAAGGTCTCCTTGTAAAAGTTTAATCACTAGTAGCCTAATTAGGTTGCGAAATCACAAGTAAATAATTCACTTAAAATGACGTGAGAGTGCTTTTAAAAAGTACATCTGACCTACAAAATTGGCTTCCCTGCAATGTTAATGTACAATGGAACACTCTGAGGTTTGGAGTGTAACATGTTGGAGCAGTTCCCTAACTACAGCTGAGGTATGGGGAGATTGATGTGTAAATCAAGCAACACAGTCGTCCTTCACATCTGCTCCCAAAATCCATCCTCTTTGTACTGGCCTGTTCTGAGCTGTTACGTCTGAGAGATTGATTGCACCTTTCCGTTAACCATTGAACCCTAATTTTCCACGTTTGATACTGATTCCAACATTCCGCAACTCTTTTGTCATTGCTTGAAACCAGGCACTTCCGTTTCGTCTGCCTTGCTTGATACTCATGAGGCCCATGCAGACACCCCATTAATATTCACTAAATCCACGAGCTAAATGTCTGATACTAAATTCAAGACCATTTGAAGATATGAAGGCAGTCAAGTAAAGGGAGAAAATCAAAATATTGTCAATAAAAGCAACGTTCGTATCTATACAAAGAAACGAAGGACAATTAGACATTCGATAGGTAAGCAATAAAATTATCACTTGTAGTTTTATAATTTACAGTTTCCCCTTAACTTGTCTCTTTACTCCTTCTGCACTGAAAGCAACAATTGGTACTGGGTAACAATTGTACCAGAACAGTGCCCAGTGACCACATTTTTATGGGAGGAAGGCAGGGCTCATGGTATTTTCAATGGGAATGAGAATTGAACTTTGACCCTCTTTTGTGATCTGATGGAAAAATTCAGATTTTATTGGTGAAAAGTAATGCATCATCTACCCTGATTTTACAATGGCCCTGAAATTCCAGCCTCGCCAGGTCTGTACGGAGTGTGCATGAACCTGGTGAGGCCTTGCAAACGTCGTTTTCTGCCGCACAATGAGCATGCGCTGAAAACTGGCTTTTTCGATCTGTCAAGCTATCTCTTAACAGATCCTCCGCATCCCCGGGCGAAGGACATTCGTGCGGGCAAGATTGGGCTATTTGCCCAACTCATGCCCAGTGAATGTCCTTCAATCTTTTACACCTGGTAAAAGCAGGTGCATAGCGTACTTTTACAGCGTAAGGGTTTTAAAACATATAAATTTAAAATTTAAATACATTTTTATAGTAAAAACCCTGTCCACTAAGGTAAGTTTATTTTAAACGCTATTAAAACATATTTTTTTTAAATCCCCAAAATACATTTTTTTTCTAAAACATTTAATTAACTTTAATTTCAATTAATTTGAAATATGTGTGTTTTTTTTATTATGTTGTGTTTGGGTGTTTTAGGGGGTTATTCTCATTGATAGTAATGGGAATTGAAATTGGGTAACTCAGCACAGATTGGGGACTCGAACCTGGAACCCTTCTGGTATCGCATTTCACAGCTACTCACTAAAGCAAACCTGCTGAGCTATCAAGAGACTCAATGCAGTCTCCTTTCACTGAATTTACACCCTTCATCTATGGCCACACATCTGAATTCTGAAAGGTGGGCATGTGACCATCTCCCAGTGCCATGTTAATAAGCAAATGTGTCCCTTTTTAAGGGATGAGTTGAGTCAAGAGATTACATATGAGCTAAATTATTTACATCCATCTTTTATTATTGAAGATTGTAGACACATTAGCCATCCAATTTGACAAGAAGTGACAGAAGCGCCGACTAGAGCCCATGGCTCCCCTATTGTTTATATTATCATGAACAATATTGAGAAGATGCTTTTTGTATAATATTCCCTGATGGCATCAAGCTATGTAGCTGGATGGTATATATATGGCAAACTGACTGCATTCAATCTGATTTTGCAAAGGAGCTGCAGATGATATTTGATGTAAGTACAGGAAACTACACAATGACTCGATCCTATTTTACATAGTCTGGTGGGACTGTGGCTCTGGGCAAAGCCCAATCTTGTTGGCATTCCACAGGTGCCTCCCCTTTAAAGAATAACACAGCTGAAATGCCAGAGAAAAGTGGCTTGTTCAAGAGCACAACGAGTAGGTCCTATTTCAGATAGGTCAGTGGAAGCAACAAGCATGATTTTAACAATTTGGCCTTAATTATAAAGAGGGCCTTGTGTACCTGAGTTTTTTTGTCTTTGTAGAAAAGAAAATTGAAATGTGACATAGTTCAGGTCTTTAAAAAGCTGAAGAACCTGACCATTCTAGATACTACTTAACATAAACTGTAATTGCAGAACTAGAGGACACAAACAAATATCTAACAAACCTCACGCAGATTTATATTCTCTTTGCACAGTGTAGTCATAATATAGAATAACTCCGTTCAACAAAAATAATTGACAATTATATGGCTAAGAATATGTTGAAGGTAAAATGACCAGGATAGACATGGATGATTAAATACTTTGCAAAACATGATGGTTCCTATGCTGGAATGCATCTAGTCAGAGTTAAAACATTTTAATTGTAATTTTAGATTGATATCCTGGAAATTTACTAGTAACCTTATGGAAATTTAATAGATTTTTTACCTTGAATACTTTGCTCACAGTTCACCTCCATCAGGTAATTAAACACGCTGGACATGAGTCCATTGCAAGTTATGATCTGTGAAGGAATGGGCTCAATGGGATGAATGGCCTTTTCTCACTCCATGTCCTAAATGCTCCAGTATACAAACTGTGTGCAAACTCACCGATAGAAAGTTAAGAGCAGAGGTGTTTGGGTGATGTGATGCGTTAAGCTATGGAGTACTAATGTAGGCTCCATTCCTCAATCCACTGCTGTCCTGATTTCAGCTGCTCAGCACAGAGAGAAACCAAATGAAAGTCACAGGAGAGGGAGTAAATCAGACGGTGAGTCACCAGGATATTTTTGCACACCTCCTAGTTTAAGGACAGTACAGGTACAACGTCTCCAATCCGACTGTCCGAAAATCGGAATTGTCCAAAACCCGGACATTTTTTAGAAAGTCCCATTTGATCTTCAGTAACATAAAATCTGGAATTATGGTCCAAAAACAGGACATTTTTGAGAGAATATTTTGAGAAAATCTCATTTGCTATTCAGTAAAATAAAATCTGACCTGATCCACGCTCCCCTGCGCCCGCCTCCTGCTCCGGAATCTTCTCTCCGCCTCCCGCCGCCATTACCCGACTGGCAGCACTGCGCATGAGCGAGATCTTCACCTGTGCACCAAGCTCCCACAGCATTGATGGGGCCTATTCTACCTCGCGGAGTGTCCTGGGTAAAAAGCACAGCCATTGTCTTCAATGTTTATCATGTCCGAAAACCGGCACGGTCTCGGTCCCGAGGTTGCCGGATTTGAAACGTTGTGCCTGTATTGGGAAAGGCCTGGGAGCAGACTGCTGGCCACTCTCTTCTGTATAATTGGTACTGGCCTCAAAAATGACTTAAACAGAGGGAGGGAGAAGAAAAGTTTTGAAAGAGCGGGAAAACAGAGTTTGGTAAAACTGTTGTAGAACAGACAGAAAAGTGACGATTGGATGAATTGCAAGGTTATTCTTTTCACCTAAACATACCTCAAATGATTGGCGTCATTTGGTCAATCTTACCGAAGCTAATTAGCATTGAAGATGTGTCTACACATTTTTATTTTATAACTATTATACATCAAAGCACAGTACTACAATAGACCAATGTTCAAGACCTTCTCATAACCAGCATCTGAGGTGCCTCTAAATTGTTGGTCTCGGCGGCACAGTGTATAAACAAAAATGTCCAGAGTCCATTTGCCGTGTAAGATTCAACAAAACCTGATCAGTACTGCACCTTCAGCAGTAGTTCGCCTGGATCTCGGCCTCGTCTTTCGTCTCTTACGCTTCAGCCTGAGCAGACGCTTCTTCCACCACTTACCTCTCATGTCGACAAGGATCTTCAAATCGGACAGTTCCCCACTTGGTTTGCTCAGTTTAGTCAGAGGTGCTTTAGATTTTGTGTCTATAAGCAGAGTGTTTCATCTCATTTAATCAAAATAAAGTTTATGAAAATAGAGAGGATCTCGGTATTATGCAATCCAATAGTTAATTTATTATTTTAAAAATATGGATCAGTTTACTTATTTTATTGACCAGATAGATAGATTTTTAACCAATAAGGGAATTAAGGGTTACGGGGAGCGGGCGGGTAAGTGGAGCTGAGTCCACGGCCAGATCAGCCATGATCTTGTTGAATGGTGGAGCATACTCGAGGGGCTAGATGGCCTACTCCTGTTCCTAATTCTTATGTTCTTATATTTCCAGTTCTCTTAGTGTGTTTATTTATTGAGATGAAAGTACATATCATGTAACAGTTTGCTATCTTGGGATCTTTTTAAAGCTGTCTAAATGTCAAACATATTGAATAGAACACCATGTAGAATGTAATGTGAAATTTCCTTTCTTTGCATCTGTGAACGATCCTCATTATAGAATGGACTTGTCTTCATAAAGCAGGCATGCTTGCTGTCATGCTTGAAATGGACATGAGCCAAGAGATCTCTGAAATACACAATGGTCCCAAACAGAATTTCCACTACTTCACCAGGGGGCTAAATTCGATAAGGCTGTAAAGCGGATGTGGCGATTGTGATATGCAGTCTGCCCGCACACACATTGAAAGTAATGCAGGAGCATGTGAAATTCGTGCCGCCTGCTAATTAACATGATTGCAGCACTGAGCCCAGGAGTGCTGGTTGGCTCAGCTCTCAGCATGAGGCCCAATATCATGGGAAGTCTGATCTCTATTTAAAGGTTGCCTTCAGAGTGATGAGCTGTCTGTACTTCTTAAGGGGGAGGTGCTTTTTGAAAGATGGCTCGGAATGCTGAGGCGCCTCGCTGGGGGAGTGGCAGTGGCTCTGTGGAGCTCGAACCGGCTGTGCTCTCAGGATGATGGCATTTGTGCTACCGCTCCCCCGGTGCCATTGCTGTTGTCTGCCAGCCCGCCCAGACTGCTGCCACCCATGCCGAGGTGGTGCAGTCTATAGCCGGGCCTTCCAGGCCCGGAGCTGCTCGAGGCTGTCCTGCAAAGCCACCGGCAGTCTCCCCCATGGAAAGTCAGCAGCCTTGAACCAGCCATGCTGTAGCCACTGGGGTAGTACTTCGTAGGTTCACTAGGATAGGCAAAGGCAGACGAAAGACGGACGCTAAGGGAATGCGCAAGTGTGATTAGTTGACTTTGTAATTCAGTTTTGGAATTACTCCTTTATAAATTGTTTATTTTGTGGTAGCTTTCATTTCAGCATTGTGGGCAAGAGGACGCTGTGATGTTCGCGCAGCAGTTTGGAGGCCTCGCGCAGGCCACTCACCAGCTTTTACATTGGAGGACACAAGAACTTAAGAAATAGGAACAGGAGTAGGCCATACGGCCCCTCGAGCCTGCTCCGCCATTCAATAAGATCATGGCTGATCTGATCATGGACTCGGTTCCACTTTCCCGCCCGCTCCCCATAACCCCTTATTCCCTTATAGTTTAAGAAACTGTCAATGTCAGTCTTAAATTTACTCAATGTCTCAGCTTCCACAGCTCTCTGAGGCAGCGAATTCCGCAGATTTACAACCCTCTGAGAGAAGAAATTCCTCCTCATCTCTGTTTTAAATGGGCAGCCCCTTATTCTAAGATCGTGCCCTCTAGTTCTAGTCTCCCCCATCAGTGGAAACATCATCTCTGCATCCACCTTGTCAAGCCCCCTCATTATCTTATACGTTTCGATAAGATCACCTCTCATTCTTCTGAATTCCAATGAGTAGAAGCCCAACCTACTCAATCTTTCCTCATAAGTCAACCCCCTCATCCCAGAATCAACCTAGTGAACCTTCTCTGAACTGCCTCCAAAGCAAGTATATCCTTTTGTAAATATGAAAACCAACACTGCACGCAGTATTCCAGGTGTGGCCTCACCAATACCCTGTACAACTGTAACAAGACTTCCATGCTTTTATACTCCATCCCCTTTGCAATAAAGGCCAAGATACCATTGGCCTTCCTGATCACTTGCTGTACCTGCATACTATCCTTTTGTGTTTCATGCACAAGTACCCCCTGGTCCCGCTGTACTGCGGCACTTTGCAATCTTTCTCCATTTAAATAATAACTTGCTCTGATTTTTTTTTTCTGCCAAAGTGCATGACCTCACACTTTCCGAGAAACCACGCATGTGCAAAAATTTGAATGGGCCGCACCGCCAATTAAAGAGGCAGTGCAGATTAGGAAAAGGGGAGGTGCAACGAGACCTGGGTGTCATGGTACATCAGTTATTGAAGGTTGACAAGCAGGTACAGCAGGCTGTTAAGAAAGCAAATGACATGTTGGCCTTCATAGCGAGGGGATTTGAGTACAGGGACAGGGAGGTGTTGCTACAGTTGTACAGGGCCTTGGTGAGGCCACACCTGGAGTATTGTGTACAGTTTTGGTCTCCTAACTTGAGGAAGGACATTCTTGCTATTGAGGGAGTGCAGCGAAGGTTCACCAGACTGATTCCCAGGATGGCGGGACTGACCTATCAAGAAAGACTGGATCAACTGGGCTTGTATTCACTGGAGTTCAGAAGAATGAGAGGGGATCTCATAGAAACGTTTAAAATTCTGACGAGTTTAGACAGGTTAGATGCAGGAAGAATGTTCCCAATGTTGGGGAAGTCCAGAACCAGGGGTCATAGTCTAAGGATAAGGGGTAAGCCATTTAGGACCAAGATGTGGAGAAACTTCTTCACCCAGAGAGTTGTGAACCTGTGGAATTCTCTACCACAGAAAGTTGTTGAGGCCAATTCACTAAATATATTCAAAAAGGAGTTAGATGAAGTCCTTACTGCTAGGGGGATCAAGGGGTATGGCACGAAAGCAGGAATGGGGTACTGAAGTTGCATGTTCAGCCATGAACTCATTGAATGGTGGTGCAGGCTCGAAGGGCCGAATGGCCTACTCCTGCACCTATTTTCTATGTTTCTATGCACAAAAATAAATGACTCGGAACATTGATGGTAAGGTGGGGAAATGTTGATCAATGGCGATCTGAGGTTTCATTCAGGGGAAGCAGAGTCTGAAGATGTGCCCAAGAACCGCCCACCCGGAATGGGGATTTGCCTGCTCTCTTTCTCCTTTCTTTTTCTCTTTCTTCTCCTCCTCTTCCTCCTCCTTCTGAGGTGGTCACTGAACCCAAATTGGCACACGCTCCAGTGAGTACTGAAGAGCTTCTCCCGAGTGGTCAAGACAGCGGAACCATTGAGTGAGCTGCCCGAGTTAAACTAATATGGCAGGGGGATGGGAACCAATGCAGAGAGACAGAGGGAAACAAAATGGAGACAGAGGCAAAAGACAGAAAGGAGATGAGTAAAAGTGGAGGGCAGAGAAACCCAAGGCAAAAAACAAAAAGGGCCACTGTACAGCAAAATTCCAAAGGGTCAAAGTGTAATAAAAAGGCAAGTCTGAAAGCTCAGTGCCTCAATGCGAGGAGTATTCGGAACCCAGGAGAGGACTCTGAGCTAGTTAGAGTGGGTGAGAGCTCAGATGAACAGGACCCCAAGAAAGAATGCAAAAGGCAGGAGGCAACAGAGCAGAGTAGCACTGGGGTAAGTGTAAACCACAAGGTGATAGGAAGGGACAATATGTATGAATATAAAGGGGCTGCAGGAGGGGTCAAAACTAAAAATCATGGTTTAAAAACTAGTATTAAAACACTCTACCTAAACGCACACAGCATTTGAAATAAAGTAAATGAGTTGACGGCACAAACATTACAAATGGGTATGATTTGGTGGCCATTACAGAAACGTGGTTGCAGGGTGGCCAAGACTGGGAATTAAACATACAGGAGTATCTGACAATTCGGAAAGATAGACAAGAAGGGAAAGGAGGTGGGGTAGCTCTGTTAATAAAGGATGATATCAGGGCAGTTGTGTGAGACGATATTGGCTCTAATGAACGAAATGTTGAATCATTGTAGGTGGAGATTAGAGATAGTAAGAGGAAAAAGTCACTGGTGGGCGTAGTTTATAAGCTCCCAAATAATAACCACGGTGGGGCGGACAATAATCAAGGGAATAATAGAGGCATGTGAAAAAGGAACGGCAGTAATCATGGGGGATTTTAACCTACATATCGATTGGCCAAATCAAATTGCATGGGGTAGCCTTGAGGAGGAATTCATAGAATGCATACGGGATTGTTTCTTAGAACAGTATGTTACAGAACCTACAAGAGAGCAAGCTATCTTAGATCTGGTCCTGTGTAATGAGACAGGAATAATAAACGATCTCCTCGTAAAAGATCCTCTCGGAATGAGTGATCACAGTATGGTTGAATTTGTAATACAGATTGAGGCTGAGGAAGTAGTGTCTCAAACGAGCGTACTATGCTTAAACAAAGGGGACTACAGTGGGATGAGGGCAGAGTTAGCTAAAGTCGACTGGGAACACAGACTAAACGGTGGCACAATTGAGGAACAGTGGAGGACTTTTAAGGAGCTCTTTCATAGTGCTCAACAAAAATATATTCCAGTGAAAAAGAAGGGCGGTAAGAGAAGGGATAACCAGCCGTGGATAACCAAGGAAATTAAGGAGAGTATCAAATTAAAAACCAATGCGTATAAGGTGGCCAAGGTTAGTGGGAAATTAGAAGATTGGGAAAATGTTAAACGACAGCAAAGAATGACTAAGAAAGCAATAAAGAAAGGAAAGATAGATTACGAAAGTAAACTTGCGCAAAACATAAAAACAGATAGTAAAAACTTTTACCGATATATAAGACGGAAGAGAGTGACTAAAGTAAATGTTGGTCCCTTAGAAGATGAGCAGGGGGATTTAATAATGGGAAATGTGGAAATGGCTGAGACCTTAAACAATTATTTTGCTTTGGTCTTCACAGTGGAAGACACAAAAACCATGCCAAAAATTGCTGGTCACGGGAATGTGGGAAGGGAGGACCTTGAGACAATCACTATCACTAGGGAGGTGGTGCTGGACAGGCTAATGGGACTCAAGGTAGACAAGTCCCCTGGTCCTGATGAAATGCATCCCAGGGTATTAAAAGAGATGGCGGAAGTTATAGCAGATGCATTCGTTATAATCTACCAAAATTCTCTGGACTCTGGGGAAGTACCAACGGATTGGAAAGCAGCTAATGTAACGCCTCTGTTTAAAAAAGGGGGCAGACAAAAGGCAGGTAACTATAGGCCGGTTAGTTTAACATCTGTAGTGGGGAAAATACTTGAAGCTATCATTAAGGAAGAAATAGCGGGACATCTAGATAGGAATAGTGCAATCAAGCAGACGCAACATGGATTCATGAAGGGGAAATCATGGTTAACTAATTTACTGAAATTCTTTGAGGATATAACGAGCATGGTGGATAGAAGTGTACCGATGGATGTGGTGTATTTAGATTTCCAAAAGACATTCAATAAGGTGCCATACAAAAGGTTACTGCAGAAGATAAAGGTACGTGGGGTCAGTGGAAATGTATTAGCATGGATCGAGAATTGGCTGGCGAACAGAAAGCAGAGAGTCGGGATAAATGAGTCGTTTTCGGGTTCAAAATCGGTGGTTAGTGGTGTGCCACAGGGATCGGTGCTGGGACCACAACTGTTTATAATATACATAGATGACCTGGAAGAGGGGACAGAGTGTAGTGTAACAAAATTTGCAGATGGCATAAAGATTAGTGGGAAAGCGGGTTGTGTAGAGGACACAGAGAGGCTGCAAAGAGATTTAGGTAGGTTAAGCGAATGGGCTAAGGTTTGGCAGATGGAATACAATGTCGGAAAGTGTGAGGTCATCCACCATGGGGGAAAAAAAACAGTAAAAGGGAATATTATTTGAATGGGGAGAAATTACAACATGCTGCAGTGCAGAGGGACCTGGGGGTCCTTGTGCATGTAACTCTTTTGGAGTAAACAACAAAAACATTAAACCGTGCCCCCCAATCTGGGGGAACACCAACATTTACAAGGAATAATTTTTTTTCCCTTTTTTTTCCTTTTTTTTCCCACTTAAATATTATTATTTTTCCTAAGTGCCCCCTATAAAAGGGGAGGGGGACACTAAAATGCACCGGCAATTAAAACAAATTAAACTTTAAAACGTAAAAAGTACACTAGCTCCTTCGAGTGCATGAAACACTTTTTGGAGTTCACCTGCAAAAACATAAAACATTAAACGGTGCCACCCGACCTGGGTGACACTCCAGACATTTACAAGGCCCTTTTTTTCCCCCTTTTTTTTTGTTTTTTTTTGTGTTTTTCTTTTTTTGTTTTTTTTTTGGGCACTAAAATCACAATTTTCCCCAGAGCCCCCTATAAAAGGGAAGGGGTCCTTCGAGTGCATGAATCCCAAAAAGTTAGTTTGCAGGTGCAGCAGGTAATCAGGAAGGCGAATGGAATGTTGGCCTTCATTGCGAGAGGGATGGAGTACAAAAGCAGGGAGGTCCTGCTGCAACTGTACAGGGTATTGGTGAGGCCGCACCTGGAGTACTGCGTGCAGTTTTGGTCAGCTTACTTAAGGAAGGATATACTAGCCTTGGAGGGGGTACAGAGACGATTCACTAGGCTGATTCCGGAGATGAGGGGGTTACCTCATGATGATAGATTGAGTAGACTGGGTCTTTACTCGTTGGAGTTCAGAAGGATGAGGGATGATCTTATAGAAACATTTAAAATAATGAAAGGGATAGACAAGATAGAGGCAGAGAGGTTGCCTCCACTGCTCTGGGAGACTAGAACTAAGGGGCACAGCCTCAAGATATGGGGGAGCCAATTTAAAACCGAGTTGAGAAGGAATTTCTTCTCCCAGAGGGTTGTGAATCTGTGGAATTCTCTGCCCAAGGAAGCAGTTGAGGCTAGCTCATTGAATGTATTCAAATCACAGATAGACAGATTTTTAACCAATAAGGGAATTAAGGGTTACGGGGAGCGGGCGGGTAAGTGGAGCTGAGTCCACGGCAAGATCAGCCATGATCTTTTTGAATGGCGGAGCAGGCTCGAGGGGCTGGATGGCCTACTCCTGTTCCAAATTCTTATGTTCTTATGACACTCCACTAAGCAGCAATGCTGTCATTATATGATTTCTGGCCACGACTGGTGGGATTGTAGCTTGCCCTTGTCTCCAAGCAGCCACCCTCTGGTTTGACGTGGTGGCTGGAAGATTGTTGGCACACCAGACTGGCACAGGGCGAAGGCATCATGACCATTACGATGTGCTGGACGTGGTCACACACCAACTGCACGTTAAGTGAGTGGTACTCTTTGCGGTTACGGTACATCTCGGCATTGATATGCGGTGCCTGCAAAGCCACATGTGTGCAGTCGATGGTGCCCTGCACCTTGGGTAAGCCTGATATCCTGGCAAAGCCACATGTGTTCTCCTCCTACTTCTCTCTGTTTAGAGAGAGGACAATGGAGTCACTTCTCATGGAGTACAGAGTCTCTGTGACCTCGCAGATGAAGCGATGGCCGGTGAATGCAAGATGTTTGCTATGTCGCCTGTTCCAGCCTAGAAGGATCCACTGGTGAAAAAATTCAGGACCACAGTCACCTTGAGGGCCACTGGCAGAACTGTTATCGCATGGCGCTCAGGCTGCAGGTCTGGTTCCAAGAGGTGACAGAGCTCTGTGACCACCTCCTTGGTGAAGCAGAGCCACTGAACGCACTGCTCCTGGCTTCGGTGCAGGTAGCAGGAAACTCCCTGAAGATCCAAGGTGGGTCATGCCTCCTGCTGAGAGCCCTCCTCCCTCTGAGCAACTTTCCTTTGCTGTCTCTGCTACATCTCCCTGTCCTGTTGCAGTGCGAGGGGGACTGTAACTAGAGCCCCCATGACTGGGAGCAAGTGGTGGACTCCAGGCCTTCCAGTAGCAGCCAACACCTTCCCAACGTCCAGCAGCACTCCCTGCACACTTTCACAACTTTATAAATATCTTCCAGCAAGTCAGTATTCATAACTCTGCAAGAGCCAGTACAAGAGAAAAAATCAACTTGCCTGCAAGATTGATGTTTCCCTTCAAATAGTGCTGATGGGGAGTCCCGTGTGCAGCTGTGTCTGTTTAGGAGAGGACGTTGATTGGAACGGCGACGTCGAAATTGGCCGGTCGTGCGTCAAATCAGCGGACTGACTTCATGATCTGCCTATTCTGCATCGTGCCCCGCCCGCGCTATCTCCCTCCCCAAGATGGCAAACAGCGCGGGCCATGCCGGAAGTGGGTAGAAATGAGGCTACCTTTTTAAAAAAATAAACCGGTCTTAACTACTGGCGCTGAAGTGCTGAATTTCGTGGCCAAAGTCGATTTTCTCATGTTCGACGAACACTGAGCACTTCACCACTAAGTGCATGTCGGATGACTTCTGTATTCGACAGATTGTATTCAAAAATTCTGGTTAGCTATTAAATATAAACTAGAGAGGACTGTGAAGTGTAATAGGATAGTGAACTATCCTTACATCTCTGCATCCTGAGTCTAACTCAGGGTTGCAGGGTTTTTCTTTCTCTGCCAGTTATAACATTCTTAAGTAAACCTCAACTTAGTTTCTGGTAGACATTCATTTACATAAAGTTGCCATAATTGGCATTAATTTTCAACCAAAGTCAAAGGTACAAGGATGACTCGCATATGAAATGGAAAGTCACACTGGAGCACTGTGTGGGTACTTTACTCTGCATTTAATCATGCTGTATATAGCTTGAAGCTCGATGGAAACATGGGGAGAAAATATTCCATTCCCAGAATGGGTATCGCCAACCTTGATCTCCAACCATAAAGAAACTTTGAAAAGTTGATCGTAAAAAAAAAATACAAACTGCAAAACGAAAAACAGCATGGAGGCGATAACTCGCCGGGTGGGAAGCACACGGGATTGGGTGCAGCGCTGGTTTTACACCCTGTCCGATTTTACCCTTCATTGAAACCAACTTTCCACCCGATGAGGATCCAACTTGTTTATTTTGTGTTTTGAGGTACTTGTGAAGGCCTGAGGACCAGTTGTTTATTGTTCCATTCTTTTTCAGTAACCTTCTTCGATGTAGCAACATTTTGGAGCTCCTCCAGCACCAAGCTGCTGCAATTTTAAGTTTTAACAAAATGCCACCTGGATGGCATAAACTTAAATTTCTGTTTACAGCATGAGACAGGCCAACCACCTCTCAACTGTAAGAGTTATTGACCAAGAATAGCAATGTTTATCAGAGCTTGCAAAATCAGTCTGCTTGGGAAAGGTACTGATCATAAGATAAACATCATTCTAACTTGAATTTAACATTTGCCTGTTAAAATATTCTCTCTCTCTTTCATGTTTAATATTTATTATTCTTTAATACTTTATATTATAAAGAATTCATATTTTAAATAATACATTATAAAACATTATTGACGTAAATGAAAAGTGAAGGTGCAGTTTAGGACAAACTGAATCATTCCATTGCATTTTTGTCTTTATCTCTCCTTTGTTTGAGTGAAACTTTTACATTCATCAAGGTGATTTATGTCAATACTGAGGAATTAATCACTTTCTGCTTTGCGTAGCTAGTACCAGTGCCAAAAGCACTTCGGTTAAGTATAACACAGATTAGGTTTGGAATATGCTTGGAACTCTGGCCCAAAAATGTGTCCTAACCTCTGTGAGTGTGTCATTTTCATTTTAGTTGTAACTACTTTGTGTGAAATTGTTCTTTTTTAGTGCTGAATTATAGACATATGAAGTTCTGCTACAATTATTATTAAAGAGGTGGCTTTCATCTGGCTGTGTTTGGGTGACAGTCAGGTCCCATACGTGGAAGAACTGTGCTCCAAACCCACTCTCTTGAAGCATTCTATGTTTTTTTTTCTATTGAGCAAGAAGACCTGTTCTAATCGGTGTTATACTTAACCCAAATGTTTTTGGCACTGGTACAAGCTACGCAAAGCAGAAAATGATTAATTCCTCAGTTTTGACATTCGTCACCTAGATGAGTGTAAAAGTTTCACTCAAACAAAGGAGAGATAAAGACAAAAATACAATGGAATGATTCTGTTTGTCCTAAACTGCAACCTTCACCTTTTCATTTACGTCAGTAATGTTTTGTAACTCTGAAAGTTTATTCAAAAATGCAGGAGACATGATGGCATTGGAGAATTGGAGGCACTATAGCAGGGAGCCTTAGGAAGCCATCTTGTGTCCACAAGGCAAGTTCCTGATGGGTCATGAGGAGAAACATCAATTCAAGCTTATGTCATTTTTCATCAGGAAGATGAAAAGGTCTTTTTGAAGGTCTGCTCAAAACTGGTTAAAGAACAGTATTTCCTGGAACACGCAAATGGGCTGTTGTCTCTTTTTTTCTTGGCTAGGTATGAGGTATAGTTTGGGGGAGGGGAGCAACCTAACAAACAGGAGCATTAAGAACGGGTTAAAGTATAATAGATATTTTTAGTTTAGAGTTGCCTTTAAATTCCATGAGAAAAATTCTTAACAATTCTTAATGCGTTGAACTACCAAGGTAAAATGAATAAAGAATCAGAGGCTGTTCATGGCTGTCAGAGCTGTGCAGTTAATTGGGGTATTGTTGCAAATAAGGGGACAGATCTTGAGGTACCATCATGAATGCATGTTGTGATTGAGCAAATAAATGGAACCATTTTATTTCATTTCACGATCTAAGTAATCCAACCAAATTACATTTAGATATTGCAGAAAAGATTTGGCAGCGATGTTTTCCAAGGCTGTTTATTACTTAAGATTATTTTCATAAGGAAACACATTGGCCCGGGTTTTGCGGTTGTAATGACCGTGTTCGCTATCCTTACCCTATGAAGCTGGCAGGAACGTTTGGCAGCTGCACATGGCGAAAATCCAGCAGTCAGCACAGAATCTGTGATTTGACGTGAACTTCCCCTTTTACGCTGTAATATCTGTTTAAAATCCCAGAAAAAGTTAAGCCCTGTTCAATAAGGTGTCACTGGATTTTTAATGGCGTACTAAGTTATAATCACTGCTGAACAACCTCTAGCCCTGAAAAAAATAATTTTATATCTGTGAAATGTCAAATTTTTCCATTATGATAATTCCATATTTTTTAATATAAAATTAAGTTTGTTTATGATATTTCAGCTTCTACCTTAATTCCATGTGTATGTCCCAATCTTTATTTCGCTCTCTATAATTCACATTTTATAAATTTTACAATCTCTGCATTTTATTTCCTGGTATTTTGTCTGAGAATTCTTCAATGTGATTGGCTGCTTAGCCTGCTTGATGACATCACTGTTACTGGATGCTGGAGAGCCCCTAGACTTAGCGCCAGAATCAAAGTAACATCGCTAGTCTTTGTGGGCAACTTTCTTTCCAGGTCGCGACTTTGCTGCTGATCCCAAAATCCGGGCCATAGTTGTGTGCTGTGTTGATCAGACACTAATGACTTTGTACACAGGAAATCATTAAAGTTTGCAAGTGACAGATGTGAAGAGGGGCCTTTGACTCTTAAATGATAAATTGGTTATTCTGAAGTGTCTTCTTTTCCCCAGACAAAGTACAAATACAACTGTTTCCATCAGGGGAGTGCAGATCAGCCTGGATCCAATCCGACATAGCCATAACTGATCCAATTAAAGCTTCTATTCAATCCACTCTTATGCCATGCCAAACTTTAGACATTCCTCGTACAATAGTTATTCCCTATTGTGATGTATTGACTCTACGGTGGCGTGTTGGAGAGTAGGTATTATTCATGAGCTTCATATTGTGATGGAGTCTGTGTATGTACGTGTTGCTTATGTAGGGTACAGGCAATTGAATGCATTTTATTACAAGTCCTTCACTTGAATAATTTGTTTGGGTACAGAAGGTGTGATACATTTTTCACTCCACTCAGTTAATGAAAGAAAGACTTGCATTTCTGTGGCGCCTTTCACAACCGCAGGATGTCCCACAGTGTTTTACAGCCAATGAGCCAATGTAGTCACTGTTGTAATGTGGGAAATGCATGATCAAAGGACGATATATAATAGCATTTTGTCTGATTGCCAAGCTTAAATCTTTATGACTAAGTTAAATATATTTTAGAATGGACAGCCAGAGAACAAACTGGATTAGGGGAAGTGATCCTGTTAGTGACGAGGCTACGTGCTGTGTATGATTTATTTTCCTGTAATATTTTGAGAGTTAAAATTGAAACTAACTAAGCAATATATTATATATATCCCACCAGCCCATAATTTCTAACTTTAATCCATTACTGTGATTTTCAAAACACCAGTCAAAATTATCTAGAAAAACAGGAAATCTGTTCACTTAAAAATATCGTGTGGTAATGATGCCTCTGCAATTATAGTAATTCAAACTAAAATTCAATTCATATTATAATAATTCGTGGAGTGGAGAATGAATTGCAACTTCTGTACCTGAACAAATTATTCAAATAAAGGATTTGTAACAAAAAATGTACCTCACATAAGCAATATAGCAACATCTACATATACCGACTCCATCACAGTATGAAGCTTGCGAGTAACTACCTACCCTCCAACACACCATCGCAGAGTCAATACATCTCAATAGGGAATGACTATTCTAACAGGAATGACTAAGGTTTGGCGTGGGCTGTGGATTGAATTGAGGAGATACTGGATCGACTGGCCTGTATTCACTGGAGTTTAGAAGGATGAGGGGATCTCATAGAAACATAAACAATTCTGACGGGACTGGACAGGTTAGATGCAGGAAGAATGTTCCCGATGTTAGGGAAGTCCAGAACCAGGGGTCACAGTCTAAGGATAAGGGGTAAGCCATATAGGACTGAGATGAGGAGAAACTTCTTCACGCAGAGAGTTGTTGATGCCAGTTCAATGGATATATTCAAGAGGGAGTTAGATATGGCCCTTACGGCTAAAGGGATCAAGGGGTATGGAGAGAAAGCAGGAAAGGGGTACTGAGGTGAATGATCAGCCATGATCTTAGTGAATGGTGGTGCAGGCTCGAAGGGCCGAATGGCCTACTCCTGCACCTATTCTCTATGTTTCTATGTAAATGTAATTTCATTTTACAATACACCTACTGGTGTAATGCAGGAAACTTCTCAGTGAAATTAATTGGATGAAATTATGAACATTTGAGTAGAATAATCATAACCAGACTAAAAGCTCCCATTGACATTGGTCGGGAGCTTGGGGCATGACTAGTTCTGATATTGTGTTGTTTTTAGACATGCTTAGCATCGCCATGCTCCCAGGTTAGGCTGTTGGTCCTGCATTTCTGGGTCCTACAGCCCTCACGCAGGTAGCATGTGGATTCATGTCAGCAACACATTTCCCCCACAGTGAGATCCTGAGATCAGCTGTACTGTCATTTAAAGATGAGGTACCAAATGGCGGTGAAGCACTAGTCCCACAGAGGGACAGTCAGCAAATGACTTAACCTGTGCCCCTCTCGCTCCTCTCGGTAATTGATGGCAAAGTCTGCCCTTCCGTTTGTCTGGGCAACGGTGTTTGGAATGATACCAAAATAAGAACCTACAGTGCTGAGGAGAAAGTCGAGATATCTCCACTAAAGCAGAGAAGACTAAAAGGTGATTTATTAGAGGTTTTCGTAGGGTGACTAGACAAAGGCTATTTCCTCTGGTTGGGGGGTAAATGACATGAGGTGATCAATTTAAAATTGTCAATAAGAAAGAGAAAAAAGAAAATGAGTTGTGCCTTTCACGACCACTGGATGTCTCAAAGCGCTTTACAGCCAATGAAGTACTTTTTGAAGTGTAGTCACTTGTAATGTGGGAAACGCGGCGGCCAAGGGAGAGGTTAGGAGAACTTTCTTTGTGAAGAGTTGTTGGAGCATGGAATGCTTTGCCATAGGGCACAGTTGAGGCAGAGATCTTTGTGTCTTTTTTTAAAAGAAGAGCAGGTAAGAGTTTGAAGCAGAAAAAGATACAGGGCTACATGGAGACAGCAGGGAATGGCATTAGTTTTGGATTGCTGTGGCACAGACATAATGGACCAAATGGCCGCCTCCTGTGTTGTAAACTTCTATGGTAAGTCTAAAACAAGAGAGCAAGAAAGATTTGACAGTACTTCAAGAAATTATAGTCATAACATTTACTGAAAAGAAATCAATTAACATAAAATTTAGACTGATTTGTTGGTAACTTAATTCCTATCTGCTAAATTTATCGTGTTCATATGTACATGTTCATTTCAATCTGATCATCTGTAGCTCTGATTATGGAATTGAAGGCTTATTTCAAATACAGCTCCACTGATGGGCTTACTTCATTCGTTTTTGAAAAGCTGGCAGTAATAACGTAACATCGTGCTTTAAACATACATTGCAATCCCACTTCAGCACCTACACCCAGCTGCTTCACCACCTCCAGCTGGTTGTTTATCTGTGATTATTTGAGCAGTCAGCTGGATTTCCCCCTTGTTGGCGGGTGATGGCCAAGTAGTTGAATCTCCGACCCATTTTACTGAGCCATTGGGCATGCAGCTTGGATTCTCCGCAAGATCCACACCACCAAGAGGAAAGCTGCCACTGCACGGGCAAATGGAGAGAGCATAAGAAATAGCAGCCATTTGGCCCCTCGAGCCTGCTCCGCCATTTAATAAGATGGCTGACCTGTTCATGGACTCAGCTCCACTTCCCTGCCGGCTCCTCATAACCCTTTATTCCCTTTATCGCTCAAAAATCTGTCCATTTAAAGGGGACAGCAGAGTCCTGAAGATCTGCCAGAGACTTGTATTTTGGGGGCTTGGACTGAGTCAAGGACCAAAAAGGACTATAGTTTAAAATAAGCCTTCCATTCCTACAGAGGATTAGCCTAAGGGCATCTGTAAATGTCGGATAGCCTTCTCTGCTCTAAGGTCATGGGGAGCCACATTTGATGGTGGATAAGGGTTCCACTCTAACAAAGCCTCACAGATATTCCGAGGAGGGGAGCCACCATATCCAGGTTCTGGCCTAATTAGCGGGCTCCTGTCAAATTTTTGCCTGGCTTCCAGCTGTAGTGTACCACATGGCCTGCAGATTTTCAGCGCCCAAATATTTCATATTAACCCATATAATACTCTACCATAAACATACTTTTAACAAAAATAATTGCAATTTTTTAAACTTTAACTGTAACAAATGATTATGTGCACGGGCATCACCTTAATTGGTCATGTGAGCATACGTGAACCACAGCAATTCTTGGCTGCCATCTTTAAAAATACCTCTGTGGGGATGGAGAATTAAATCCACATGGTCGTTTGGTGCAAATAGAAAATATTCCAGAGCTGAATTACTGAGACAGGATTAGGTTTGCAAAAATCTAATGCAAAGTTCAGTGCAGAAAGCTAAAATGTGTGAAATATAAAATGTGTGAAATATATTTGTAACACTCATTGTAGATTTGAATACTTTTATGTGACTGTACATAAAGCTGCAGTGTGTTCTATTTGGATTCAAGCGATCGTGATTTTATTCTTTATTCTATGCAGAGATTTCCCACATGTTGCCCGGTGGAGGGAGTTAGTGATAACATGCAAATTATAGAATATGTTTGGTTATATCTTGAAGCATGTTTTAGGTTATCATTCCAGGAGTGCAAACCACAATGTTTCCTAAATCATGAGACCAAAAAAGGGGCAATGTGGCGCACTTGCCGTGTTTGAACTGTATCTACCGCCGCGGCGGATGTAGAGGCCTCTTGCGCGAAATCCCGCTCTCGCTTTTTTTTATTTCCCGAGCAGCCCGGAAGTCGGTTATAACGGGGGCGGAAGTGCAGCGGAAAACGGAAATTCGCACACTGGAGGGGCAGAAGTTGGAGTGTCTGCCGCCGTCGGTCATCAGCGTAGCACGTAGCGCTGGTGACGTCATCACGCTGGTGCGTCACCATATCTCCTTCTCTCTCAAAGGGGAGAGCCGCTGCGAGCTCTGCGATTCTTTTAGTTGGGAAGGTTTCGGCCGGGCCAGTGGCCTGGCACCCGTGAAGGTGTGCCAGGCTGCCTGTTGGCGGCCTGGCTGAACCTGGGGCTATAATTGTTCGGCCGACCTGGCAGGCGGCGGCAGCAACACTTGCTCGGCGGAATTTCGTGTTCGGGGGGGGGGGGGGAAGCGGGAAGCGGAGCATCAGCTCTGTTGACGCACTTTGGACGGGTCGGCAGCATCGGGGCGGCTGTGGGGGGAGCGAGTCACTGCCAGGATGCCACAGGAGGGCAAGTTTCAAAATGGCGGCAATTCCACGAGAAATCGACGGCCGTTCCTCTCTGCAGCGCGGCCCCCGATTTCCGGCGGTTACCGGCCTTAAGGAAAGGGCATTTGGTAAGAAATCATGAGTTGCTATTTTTTTTTTCCTGACCTGACCCCTTGTTGGCCTTTGCTCCCGGACAGCAAGAGCATTCCGCGACCTTTGCTCCCGGACAGGAAGAGCATTCCGCGACCTTTGCTCCCGGACAGGAAGCGTATTCAGCCGTCACTAACCGATTGTTGACTTGAAGCTCTCCTGCTGCAGCTCAATTTTTAAAAAAGGGCTTCCAGTATTAGGAACCCAGTACTGTGGAATCATAGCACAACTCAGACCCATCATATTGCAGTATACATGAAGAGAAACTGGACTGGTTTCTCCTTCCTTGACACACACACACACACACACACACACACAGTATTGCAGTGCTACAAACGAGATGCCACAGATCAGATTTCTAGCCCCTTCCTCCCAAGGGTACTGGGATCCAGCTCTGTTACCCTCCGCTATATTACCCTTGTGGCAATTCTTTACAAGTGTTGACAGGAATCACTGCGAAGCCAATTCCTGTAAATATATGCTGCACACAACACACACCCCATCCCAATTGAAAGCTAAGTTTCCTCTGGCCAAGGGAACAAGGGCTGACTGCACCCCCTCCCCTTCCTCCCCAACAGCACTGCTCTTTTCCACTCTTTCACACCCGCTATCCCCACCTCACCCACCGCACCCTTAACTCCTCACAAGGTCGCTGGAACAAACCACTGGGGGGAGAGGGAAAGATCGATAGATTTTGACAGAGATTGATAGATTTTTGGGTATTAAGGAGATCGCATGGCTCCGGGTGGAGTGGAGTGTAAAATGTTGCGATACATGGGGTATCGCAGTTGTGTGGGGCGGACTGATTGGGCCGGATGCTCTTTACCTGTCCGCCATTGCTCATAGGTTTATATGTAACCTTCAGGGTTGCTGACCGAGGGCCGTGCGGCTCTTTGTCGGCCGGCGTGGACACGATAGGCCGAAATGGCCTCCTTCTGCGCTGTAGATTTCTATGTTTGATTTCTATGTTTCTATGATAAGAGAATTAAGAGACATGGGGATAGTGAATGGCGGCGCAGGCTCGAGGGGCCGAATGGCCCACTCCTGCTCTTATTTCTTATATTCTCATGTTCTTATGAAAAGGTTTGCTTGCAGGCACGGAGACCGGCAAGTCTTTCTTTCCGGCCCCTCTCTGCCCCCACCCCCACTTTCCAAGGCAACCTGGAATCCTTCCCAGAATAAACGCCGCCAGTCCCGTGCTGCTCACCAGAGTCGAGCAGCAGTTGGCTGCCACCTGAAAGAAGACCTAAACCCCAAGGCCAATGACATAGATGCTCTTCGCTGCCCGCTCCTGTAGACTGCTGCTCCTGGCGAAAACGGCAAACGACCTGGTCGCCGTGGCGATCCCCGCCACTGCTGAAGCTCCAATTCCAGCCGAGACTCTCGCCACAGCCGCATGGATTCCTTTCCACGTATTCTGTAACTTTGGTCCGCTCTCTCTGCTCGGACCTCTTCCTCCGGTTAGTTATTTTTAGTCGGCTCGCTTAGTCCTCCCCAGCAAAGAATAAAATATCCCGATCCCAGGACGAGACGGACAGGCTGATGCGAAGGGTCGTCAACATCCAAGCTCTGAACATGGCTCCAGGAGGCTGGCGATGAATGAAGGGAGACACGGTGCGGGCGAAATTGCCCTTTTTTTTTTATAGCCCCATTTGCCCCTCCGGGGATATCCGCCGCCGGTGCTCCCCTTGACCAGGTCGCCATCCTGCAGCCCAGCACTCTGTTTGGGTGCCAGGCTGTTGGCCCGGTCGGGGGTGTCCCTGGTAGCTCAGTGGCGGCTGCCAAAGGGACTGCAGAGCCAGCAGAGGCCCTCCCCTTTAATTGAAGGGGGGAGATGTTGAGAGTTATCAGTGCTACGCCGTGCTCATGTGGTAAGCGCGGCGCTGACTCGTATCGCCCCGCGGAGGCGCATAGCGCCCCGGGCATTTTTCACAGTTAAAGACCCGAATTCTGGGTCACTTACCGATATTTCGCGCCAGGCAATAAATGTTCTCACAATTTGAATTACATGCCCCGTTTTCGCCCCAGTGATTTTTCCCAATCGGTCTTCAGGTTTCAATAAAAGAAAATCTTACCGAGATAATTCTCAAGCCAGTGAACTTGCCCAAAGATAGTGTCCAACAAGGCGCGTGCTCAGTCTTTGTATCTGAGACCATTCCAATCGTTTCAACTACACGGGGTGGGGGCGCAAGGAAGACTTCTAATAGGAAAACCATCTCGTGGGAGACTACAAATGGGACAAACCAACTGACCGACCCCCTAGGGTGCCATGGACCCCCGGTCCAGAACCCATGTGTCCCAGCAGCAGCCAATCGCAGGAGGTGTGGCGATGATGAAGACAGCAGAAAAAAATTGTGAGTTTTCGCTGTTGAATCGTGAGTTGGAGTGAATTTTAATTAAAAATCATGTGTTTCACGCAATCCTGTCATTTACCACATTGTGTATGCAGTTTATTTGGTCTTGTAGAGTCCTAGTGCATTTGTGATCAGTTGCAGAATTGCCAGTGATTTTTTAATCTTCATTCTTATTACATATGGGAATTACCCTTGTTGATTCTCATCTTATCAGAAATTGTGAGGCAGGAGCAGTGAAATGATTCATTGCACTCATTAAAGGAGCCGTTATTTCCCTTAAAATCATGGTTTGCTTTGCTGGCAGGAACACACATCAAATCTGCATGAACATTTCACTAACTCTGACATCATTTTAAACATTCAAAGTGACAGCGTGGGACTGGGTATATACAGAAAAATAATAATTTTTTTCAAGAAAATACTCCACTGAATTATTGAATGCTTCTACATTTACTGTTCTATAAAATGGAGGTTTGAAGGATGCTGTAAATTTGCCTCATTCAGATCATTCCGTTGATAAGAAATAATACAGGCATTGTTAATCATTTAAACTACGCCTGAACCTAATGGCCCAGAAATCCTGGTCAACTGCTTCCCGCGGGCGATCGAGGGAAAAACTCCCGGTCCTGAGGCCTCCACTGACTGTGCGTCGGAGCGCGTGCACATCAGGACGTGCGCAGGGCTGGCGCTGCAGTCACACGGATCTGGGCAACCAATCAAGGTAAAGTATGTTCTCATTCTTAATAATGGGACCTCCGTAAGTTGGAATTCCCGTTAGTATAAATGAGAACCCCCCCCAATACACAAAACACTCATTTAAAAAAAAAAAGAAAAAATACACCTCATTTTTATTAATTTAAATTAGTTATTTATTTATTATAAAAAAACATATTTCCGATTTGTAAGTTTTTTAAAATTATGGTTTAAAATAAACTTACTGTAGTGCGGAGAGTTTTTAACAATAAAATGTTTTTATTATTTTATTTTAAAATGTTTTTGTGTATTTTAAAACTCTTATGCCTGTAAAAGTAGGCTATGCGCCTGCTTTTATCAGGCGCAAGAGTGTTCAGGACATTTGCTGGGCAAGATATGGGTAAATACCGCAATCTTGCCCATGCAAATGTCCTGGCTGCCGAGATAAGGAAGATCTGTCGAGCTCCAGCTTGATGGATCGGAAAAGCCGGTTTTGTCATGCCTTCCCGGATCCGTATACATCCGTACGAACCCGGGGAGGCCGGAATTTCTGGCCCATTATTATTATTATTAGTATCTTTGACAAATATATTGATGTCCAATTAAATATGTCTTTCCATCCTCCTTGGAATACCCATTATTTCTATACAAGCCATTTCCAAGCAATCACGTTGGCAAGAACATCACGTTCTGGCAGAGATGATGTGACTGAGAGTGATAGGAACTGATTGTAGCAATGTACAGACATGATGAGACAGCTTAGAAAGCATGAGGTCAGTGACAAAATGACTAATCTGTTTTACATCATCAGATCCAGCCCTTTGGAGGGTGAGGAGTGTGGGCAGAGGCAGAGGCCGAGATAGGTGAGCCTAGATCTAAAGAATAAGTGGTCCCAAAAGTACCTCAGATAAAATTGCCGTGAAATTTCCATCTCTTCAAAAGCAGACCATAGTAGAGATGTAGATCCCACTGGTGCCTTTGTAACCACCGGTTCAAGGACTCCCTCCAGTGTTTGTGCCAGGCTGTTGTGAAAGCTTCACTTTTTACAGTTTTGTGCTGACAGCAAGTGTATGTTTTGAGCAAACTGGTTTGCGTGAGTGTCAGAACCAAGGAACTTGTGAAGACCTTTTCAGTACCTCGTCACTTTGTTTGTGTTGGAACAAAGAAAGACTTCAAGCTCGAATGGTTTAAGATTTCCACATTTTGATAGACTTGGGTAGGGGGGGGGGGGATAATTGTATTCATCAGCTTATGTTTAAATAGTCATGTTGCAATGTATTGTATTTGTTTTAATCTGTAGTAGATTTGTGGAAAGAATTTATTATCCAATTGCGGAATCCACATGTTGGAGACCTCTCAAAAAATGAATCGTGCACACCTGGGCCTGTATCACATTGGCGCCAGACCTGTACAGAGTTTTAATCCCGTAGGTGAATGATTTGATTATATACGGAATTTTAAAAATGCCTTGTTTTAGTTGAGTGAGTACCCTTTCACAAGGGCTTAGGAAAACTGCTGACTTGCCTCCCCACCCCAGCATACAGCACGCTAACACTACTGGGGAGTGATAAATGCCAGCTCCATTTGTGCAGCTGAATTCAGAGGATCATTTGCAGAAGCCAGAAATGCACATGAAACCAAAAAAATAAATCTCTTTGCACGATCACTGCACATCCACCGTCTGACAGGAAATGCTAAAAGTCCAACCATCTGGTTTTCTTTTGCTCTTTATATTATCTCCATGTGGACATACTTTCTTAATAAATAATGTTTGTTATGAGTGGTGGGACAGCTGTGCTGTGCCACAGAATGACTGGTTGTGGGTTCACCCACGTGATCTTCCACATGTTCACTTATTGTCAAATTCAATTGAACCAGAACGCATTCTACGCACTGAGGGCATTTAACTCGCATGACAACAGGGAACTGTATCGCGTGCAAATAACGGAGATAAAAACAGCCGTAAGATTAGCCAAGCAATCTCTGGAAAATACGATGGTGCTTGATTGTGGCAGTAATAGCAAAATCTTTTTCAGCTACGCCAGAGGACTATTGAGGACCATATAGGGCCACAGAAGAATGCTGCAGGGCAGTTACAAACTGATTCTCAGGTTATGGCAGAGCTGCTAAATGGTTATTTTGCATCAGTCTATACTCCTGTAGATGATCCAGCTGAGGGGTGCTCAGCATTGAATACTATTATTAATATTAAAATAGATAGTAAAGCCATCTTGGATAGATCAGGAAAGCTCAAAGTTGATAAGGCTCCAGGTTCGGAACATATCCATCCGAGGGTGATCAAAGGGTTGGGACAGGTGCTCTGTGAGCTCCTTGCCCGTATCTTCAATTAGAGTCAGGGATAGTTCCCTTAGACTGGAAGCTAGTTCAAGTAGTTCCTATTTTCAAAAAAGGTGACAAATCGGAGCCAGGGAACTACAGGCCTATCAGCCTGACATCCATTATTGGGAAGATGCGTGAAGGGATTGTAAGAGATGCCCTTTAGGATCACTGGGAAAAGGAAGGGACCATTAGAAATTCGCAACACAGCTTCTGAAAAACATAGGTCATGCCTAACGAATTTGATAGAGTTTTTTCAGGAAGTCACCGAGGGTGGTGGATGAGGAATGAGGGAAATCCGGTAGACATGTTCTGCCTGGACTTTCAGAAAGCCTTTGATAAGGTACCTCACACTAGGTTATTTCACAGGATGGAATATTGTGGTATCAGTAGGAATTTGAAACAATGGATTAAGAATTCGATCCAATCCCGCAGCCAAAAAGTTGTAGATAACAGATGCAGTTCAGCTTGGAGACACGTTCGTGGTGTTCCCCCAGGGATAGGTCCTAGGCCCACTACTTTTCATGGTCTTCATGACCTAACCAGTGGTGCTGGGAGTATGCTAAGTAAGTTTGAAGATGATGCTAAATTCTATGCAAGAGGCAAGGTAGAGGAGTGCAACCAAACCACTCCCCCCGCAAAATAGATGTGCTTGGAGAGTGGGCCACACATTGGCAAATTACATTTAACTTGCATGTTGGTTGGGACAAAACAGAATACACATACCCTTTACAGGGAACAATATTGAAAGAGCTTGAGAGAAAAAAAAGATCTTGGTGTTATTGTACACAGATCACTGAAGATTTACGACCAATGCAGAGAAACTGTAGTTAAAGCTAACAAGGTATTGTGTTGTATTAATAGAACCATTCAGTATAAATCAAAAGACACCATTTTGACACTCACAGGTCATTGGTCGGACTTAATTTAGAGGACTCTGCCCAGTTTTGGTCGCCTCACATGGTGGGTGATATAGTGACCTTGGGAAAGGTCCAAAGGAGAGCTACAAGAATGATTCCTATCTTAAAGAACCTCAGCTACTCCGATAGGCTTAAGGTCTGTTTACTTTAGAGCAGTATGGTCATAGAGGTGACCTAATAATCTATAAAATAATTAAAAGGCTGAATAGTGTCCCTATTGATCGATTATTCCAGTTTAACTGACTGGGGAGGACATGGGGACCTGTGTTCAAGCTATGTATGAGTGGGAATAGACTGGATATTAGGCAGTTCTTCTTTCCCAGAGAATTGTGAGCCTCTGGAATACATTGGCAGCTGGTGTGGTGGGTGCTGACTCTGTGCGCCTCCAAGAGGGAGCTGGACCGGTTCCTGACTGGGGCACAGATTGCATCATATAGAAACCACATGGCTTTATAGAAAACATTGGTCAATGTGATTTCTTGGACTGAATTTGATCACCTGAGGGGGTCAGAGAGGAATTTTCCAGAGTATTTTTCTCTTATTTTATCCTCCCAATTAAATATTGTGAAGACCGAAGCCATTGTTTTCGGTCCCCGCCACAACATCCGCTCCCTAGCCACTGACTCCATCCCTCTCTCCAAATTCTGTCTGAAGCTGAACCACACTGTTCACAACCTCAGTGTCCTATTTGACCCTGAAATGAGCTTCTGACCGCATATCTGCAGCATAACTAAGACTGCCTATTTCCACCTCCATATTATCACCTGCCCCGCCCTTGCCTCCGTCCATTCGCTACTGAAACCCTCATCCATGCCTTTGTTTTTTCTAGACTTGACTATTCCAAAGCACTCCTGGATGGCCTATCACATTCTACCGTGTTTAGCCATGATGGTCAGGCCATCATGGTGTATGGCAGGCTTGGTAGACCAGCTGGCCTTTTTCTGCCCATAAGTGCTGTATGTTCGTATGTTCTCAGCTATGCCATTGTGGGAGTCACTGATCAGAAGCCTCTCCCCACAGTGAAGTAATGACATTGGAGGGGAATATATCCCTGGGTGAGTCCTCCACATATTTTAGCAGCAGATTCCAGACCAGCATTGGTGGAAGTTGAAGAGCAGGTCATCTTTCTGCCACCCCAACAAAAGATGGTGCATGGAGATCAAGAAGGCATAGGAAGAAAAATAGCTTCAAAAGAGAGTCTCCCCCTTAATATAAATGTTTAAAGAATTCTAAATAAACTACTCATGGTATGTTTTGTAATTATCAAGTAGTGCTTCACAGTTAAGTGTCGAAGGTATTTGAGGTGTTGCACTTGCACATTGAGGGCAGTAATTGCTGATGTTAAATGGATGCTAAATGTGTTCCTAGCATTCCGGTTGCATTATTTCACTGTTATGATTAACTCCATTAAAGTATTTGGATTTGGAATCAGCGCATCACTCCATATAGTGAGGTTGAGGATAGTAATTTCTATCATAGATTTTTATTTAAGCTAAAAGTTGACCGTGGTTTTTTACTCACATGCTCATTCATTTTTACAGACTCGCAAATTATCAAAGGCAGAGAGGCAGAGATTCAGTGAGGAGGTGGAGATGCTGAAAGGATTACAACATCCCAACATTGTGCGTTTCTATGATTCCTTTAAATCTTCAGTGAAAGGGCACAAATGTATTGTGCTGGTGACGGAGCTGATGACATCGGGAACACTCAAAACGTAAGTAGTGAGCTCACAGCACTTGCTGACTGATTTTCTTCATAGACTCCGTATGGTGACTGGAGTGATGAGCAAGAAGGAATGTGTGTGCTGAAAGAGAGAAGACACATGACAGCTGATAATTTTGTTAAAGTTGCAGATACATTTCGAAAGAAATTCCAATACTGTGGTTTTGGAAACTATTTGATCCCTCCCCCAATTTTCTCCCCTTAAATCTCCCCCCCCCCCTCCCCCCATTTCTTCTGAAGAGTCCTTGAGATTGCACAAGCCTCTGAACCTTTGCCCAAGTAACTATTCTTTGTGAGAGTCTGGACAGCGAACATTCTTGGATATTAAGGGACATGGGGATACTGCGAGAAGGTGGAGTTGAGGTGTAAGATCAGCCATAATTTTATTGAATGGCGGAGCAGGCTCGAAGGGCTAAATGGCCTACTCCTACTCCTATATCTTATGTTCTAATCACTGGGCTATTCAACTGCAGTGAGCATTACAGACAGGCATAATCTCGTGTGAATCAGCGGTTGGATCAAGTTTTTGTCCCACAGCTGGGGTTGCTCAGACCAATTATTGCACACTGCTGCCACCAGAGACTTTCTAACTCAACATACACCAAGGATTGAACCTCCCTCTTCAGTATTACAGTGCTTCATGATGTGGATGGATGTTGATTTGCTGAATTTCTTCCCCACTTACCCACTCAGTCAACAGAAGCACACATCTGTTTTCTGTAAATTGAAGCCAATGGAAATAAAAATCACAAGAGATGTAAAACGGGGCTGCCGACTCACTGTCACCCGTTTTACACCAATGCACAAAGCCAAGATCTATCCCTCTACGTACAAGCACAAAATACAATTAAAACACAAGACAAAAGTTACTGTTGTAAATGGGATGAAAATAAGAATAAGATAACTATTTATTGTAGTAGTGTTCATGTTGTGGAGTATTTTTAATACAGTTTTTACTTTTCTTTATAATTTTGCTGCCCTGCCCTATAATCCCTTGACAGTTACATACAAACAATGATAGACAGGTAAAGACCCTCTGGTCCACCCAGCCTGTCCCACACAATTGCAATACCTTGTGTATCACAATATATACTTTCCACCCCACCCGAAACCGTGTGATCGCCTGGGAGAGGCAAAAAGACCCAAGCCAATTAGGGGAAAAATAAATCTGTGAAATTTCTCTTCGACCCATCTAGGCGATCAAAACTAGTCCAAGAGATCACTCTGGCCCTGACTTCCCTGCAGTACCTACCTTCTGTAAGAGGTGATCCCCACCCCAGCCAGAAACAGGTCCAGCTTTTGCCTGAAGGAATTCAGCGAATCAACATCCATCGCCGAGATGGCTGCCTGTTCCAGAGATCCACTGGGAATAGAACTACTTCCTCACAACTGACCTAGATCTGGCCTTATTCAACTTAAATTTGTGACCCTGGTCCTCCCTAACCTATTTAATTGGAACAAACTGTCAACTGGAACACAATCTATTGCCTTCATTATCTTATAAACCTCTATCAGATCTCCCTTAAGTCTAGGCTTCTCTAAAGTGTGGAGTCCCAACTCTTTTAGCCTATCTTGATAACTAAGATGCTTTAGACTGGGAATTGGTTTAGTGCCCTCCTCTGCACCCATTCCAAAGCCTCAATATCCCCCATCATGTGAGGAGACTAAAACTGGACACAGTATTCCAAGTGAGACCTGACCAAAGTCTTGTACAAGGACAAAATAGTCTGCCTCGTCTTGTACTGAGTTGTCCTATGGATACACCCCAACACACTTTCTCTAGTTATATGGGATGAAAGAATGACTACATTTGGTGGGATTTGCAGGGTGTAATGTACCACAACATTGAACAAGCTGACACTGTGATAACCATAGAAATTGCAAAGTAAACATTAGCTGCTACAGTTGGAATATTATTTTACTGCTTTTCTTTCAGGTATCTAAAACGGTTCAAAGCAATGAAAAATAAGGTTCTGCAGAGGTGGAGCAGACAGATTCTGAGAGGTCTACAGTTTCTTCATACACGGTCCCCTCCTATCATTCACCGTGACCTGAAATGTGATAATATCTTCATCACAGGGCCAACCGGCTCGGTAAAGATTGGTGACCTTGGTCTTGCAACACTAAAAAGTGCATCATTTGCAAAAAGTGTAATAGGTAAACACAAGTTAAGATCTTTTATACCTTTATTAATTAGATTATCATGGCGGAAATTAGTTCTAGGCAGTCTGATCCCACGTCCAGTGGATCCAAAGTACTACATTTCCCTCCAATATGAGCTGAATTGGCAATGATTTGGTAATCTCGTTCAGAAACACTACCTGGCTAGTGAATGCGAGAAATGTGATATGAAGATATTAGTCATGCAGTAAAAGAAGCCCATTTAAGTTTGAGATTGAGGTACATTGTCAGCATTTCATCGAACCTACGACGTAACTGAGAAAGGAACTCCTGGATGCCGTCAGTTGAGGGTAAATAAATTGCATCTGCTGCAAGTTTTCCTCCGCAACTAACTAAGGGAGTTGAATGGAAATTTCAGAGCTCTCCCTCGTACAATTAAAATTGGTATCCTACCTGTTCAAAGAGCATTTCAACCTCTCGGCAGCCCTTGTCTACTCTGACGGGAGCGACATGAAAGAAGCGACAGAGAAAAATGAAGTGACAGGGAAACCGATGTAGAGCCACAAAATGGAGTCTGCAGGCAAGTGATGAACAGCCCAGCACCTGACCCTTTGTTTAATGGTTGCCGAAGTGGTGTGGGTGCTGCATGAGGTAGTTGTGAAAATAGTGACCCGGTTTGTCACCCCAGGATACCATCCTTAATTGGTCAACATTGCAGTGCGTCTGAAAGGAGGTGGAGACAAATTTGAGGCTGCGGCTGGCTGTTGCTGTTGGCTGTGGCAGCCCGATGGTGCATGTTAGCTGCAGGTGTCCTTGCAGCAGATACAGGGCCCAGAAGAGGCGAGGGCCCAGGGGCAGCACGGGCCAGCCCACACTGCGATATGCGCGCGCACTAGGTCCGTGCAGCAGAGCTGGTCGCCAGTCGTCCTGGTTAATCCTTGCCACTGGACCAAGACCTCGCTCTGTCAAGCCCGTGTAGTGGCTGGTGTGCAACGGCCACCACACGTTTAAAAAAAATCCACACACAGGCATCTTCCAGCCTTCAACATGTAGTTTGGGACCTGGAATATTCGGTCCTTCATTGAAACACCTGTGAACTCTTCCCTTTTTGGCGTGGAAGCAAGTCATCCTCGATACGAGGGACCACCTGCGACGATGGCGATGCAGCAGATAGAACAAATCTTCATCTGGCCTTGTGCTTACCTGGAGCCTCAGGAACTGCTTTCTCACAGTCATTGCCAGGGCTTGCACAACTGATTGATCATCGTTACAGGTTCAGCCAAACACAGCAAGACGGTAAGTTAAACCCATTCCTGTCATCGGGTCGACAATCGAGACCTTCCTTTGGAATTGGAGCCTTCACTAATTATCTGTGCATGCTTGTCTGTAGATCCAGGTATAAAGCTACTGGCAGGTGGCTATAGAATACCTCTGCTGCAACCTAACTTACCTTGTATCCCTCCATTGGTGCTTCTCTTTTTATGTCTCTCCAATAAACACAAGTATTTGGGATTCCCAAGAGGAAAGCCATTGCACTATTATTGTCAGTGTGGTGATTGTTAAGGAATAGCTATTTTTTTGCCAGTGTCTTGTGACCATCTAAATCAGAATGTCAGAAAAATCAAGAAAACAGGTTTAAAAATAGCCTGAAAATGCTCATCGCAATAATCAAACAGGGCTTTGCAAACCCAGTTTCTCATATATCTGTGTCGAGCAAGGTTGGATGCCCATTTTCAATGGGCAGGAACATGGACCAATGGGGACGATCGCCATCTCCATCTAAGTAGCATAATGGGGCCTGATTTCAATATTATGATTAGGTGCCTGCCTGTTTCTTGCACTCGCGTAACATTGAACTAGAAAAAAAATCCACGCACGCAGGATTCAAAATAAAATAAATGAGTTGACGGCACAAATCATTACAAATGGGTATGATTTGGTGGCCATTACAGAAACGTGGTTGCAGGGTGGCCAAGACTGGGAATTAAACATACAGGGGCATCTGACAATTCGGAAAGATAGACAAGAAGGGAAAGGAGGTGGGGTAGCTCTGTTAATAAAGGATGATATCAGGGCAGTTGTGAGAGACGATATTGGCTCTAATGAACAAAATGTTGAATGGGTGGAGATTAGAGATAGTAAGGGGAAAAAGTCACTGGTGGGCGTAGTTTATAGGCCCCCAAATAATAACTTCACGGTGGGGCGGACAATAATCAAGGGAATAATGGAGGCATGTGAAAAAGGAACAGCAGTAATCATGGGGGATTTTAACATACATATCGATTGGTCAAATCAAATCGCACGGGGTAGTCTTGAGGAGAAATTCATAGAATGCATATGGGATTGTTTCTTAGAACAGTATGTTGCAGAACCTACAAGGGAGCCAGCTATCTTAGAACTGGTCCTGTGTAATGCGACAGAAATAATAAACGATCTCCGAGTAAAAGATCCTCTCGGAATGAGTGATCATAGTATGGTTGAATTTGTAATACAGATTGAGGGTGAGGAAGTAGTGTCTCAAACGAGCGTACTATGCTTAAACAAAGGGGACTACAGTGGGATGAGAGCAGAGTTGGCTAAAGTAGACTGGGAACACAGACTAAACGGTAACACAATTGAGGAACAGTGGAGGACTTTTAAGGAGCTCTTTCATAGTGCGCAACAAAAATATATTCCAGTGAAAAAGAAGCGCGGTAAGAGAAGGGATAACCAGCCGTGGATAACCAAGGAAATAAAGGAGAGTATCAAATTAAAAACCAATGCATATAAGTGGCCAAGGCTAATGGGAAACTAGAAGATTGGGAAAATTTTAAACGACAGCAAAGAATGAATAAGAAAGCAATAAAGAAAGGAAAGATAGATTACAAAAGTAAACTTGCGCAAAACATAAAAACAGATAGTAAAAGCTTTTGCCGATATATAAAACGGAAAAGAGTGACTAAAGTAAATGTTGGTCCCTTAGAAGATGAGAAGGGGGATTTAATAATGGGAAATGTGTAAATGGCTGAGACCTTAAACAATTATTTTGCTTCGGTCTTCACAGTGGAAGACACAAAAACCATGCCAAAAATTGCTGGTCACGGGAATGTGGGAAGGGAGGACCTTGAGATTATCACTATCACTAGGGGGGTAGTACTGGACAGGCTAATGGGACTCAAGGTAGACAAGTCTCCTGGTCCTGATGAAATGCATCCCAGGGTATTAAAAGAGATGGCGGAAGTTATAGCAGATGCATTCGTTATAATCTACCAAAATTCTCTGCACTCTGGGAAGGTACCATCGGATTGGAAAGCAGCTAATATAACGCCTCTGTTTAAAAAAGGGGGAAGACATAAGGCAGGTAACTATAGGCCGGTTAGTTTAACATCTGTAGTGGGGAAAATGCTTGAAGCTATCATTAAGGAAGAAATAGCGGGACATCGAGATAGGAATAGTGCAATCAAGCAGACGCAACATGGATTCATGAAGGGGAAATCATGTTTAACTAATTTACTGGAATTCTTTGAGGATATAACGAGCATGGTGGATAGAGGTGTACCAATGGATGTGGTGTATTTAGATTTCCAAAAGGCATTCGATAAGGTGCCACACAAAAGGTTACTGCAGAAGATAAAGGTACACAGAGTCAGAGGAAATGTATTAGCATGGATCAAGAATTGGCTGGCTAACAGAAAGCAGAGAGTCGGGATAAATGGGTCCTTTTCGGGTTGGAAATCGGTGGTTAGTGGAGTGCCACAGGGATCGGTGCTGGAACCACAACTGTTTACAATATACATAGATGACCTGGAAGAGGGGACAGAGTGTAGTGTAACAAAATTTGCAGATGACACAAAGATTAGTGGGAAAGCGGGTTGTGTAGAGGACACAGAGAGGCTGCAAAGAGATTTAGATAGGTTAAGCGAATGGGCTAAGGTTTGGCAGATGGAATACAATGTCGGAAAATGTGAGGTCATCCACCTTGGGGGGGAAAAAAAACAGTAAAAGGGAATATTATTTGAATGGGGAGAAATTACAACATGCTGCGGTGCAGAGGGACCTGGGGGTCCTTGTGCATGAATCCCAAAAAGTTAGTTTGCAGGTGCAGCAGGTAATCAGGAAGGCGAATGGAATGTTGGCCTTCATTGCGAGAGGGATGGAGTACAAAAGCAGGGAGGCCCTGATGCAACTGTACAGGGTATTGGTGAGGCCTCACCTGGAGTACTGCGTGCAGTTTTGATCACCTTACTTAAGGAAGGATATACTAGCTTTGGAGGGGGTACAGAGATGATTCACTAGGCTGATTCCAGAAATTAGGGGGTTACCTTATGATGATAGATTGAGTAGACTGGGTCTTTACTCGTTGGAGTTCAGAAGGATGAGGGGTGATCTTATAGAAACATTTAAAATAATGAAAGGGATAGACAAGATAGAGACAGAGAGGTTGTTTCCACTGGTCGGGGAGACTAGAACTAGGGGGGCACAGCCTTAAGATATGGGGGAGCCAATTTAAAACCGAGTTGAGAAGGAATTTCTTCTCCCAGAGGGTTGTGAATCTGTGGAATTCTCTGCCCAAGGAAGCAGTTGAGGCTAGCTCATTGAATGTAGTCAAATCACAGATAGATAGATTTTTAACCAATAAGGGAATTAAGGGTTATGGGGAGCGGGCGGGTAAGTGGAGCTGAGTCCACGGCCAGATCAGCCATGATCTTGTTGAATGGCGGAGCAGGCTCGAGGGGCTAGATGGCCTACTCCTGTTCCTAATTCTTATGTTCTTATGATGCACACAATTGGCAAAAAAATCCAGTGTGATAGATCTGTGCTCCATTTTTAAATCAGTCATATCTAATTTATGCATAAAAGGCATGCAGTACCAATTGGAAAATATACTCTCCAGCACCAGTATCAAACTGGTGCTTCAGTAAAGTTGGAATTAAGACTCATTGTTGGGGCAGAGCAGAAGATGCCCTACTTGGCATCTAGTCTGTGCTGATCTAGAAGTGAATTAACTTAATTAGAATTAGTACATAATCTTGTATTTTACTAACCAAAAGCTAGGAGGGATTTGGTGTGGATACAAATAAGCATCCAGCTGCAGATAAGCTGCACTTAAGCTAAATGTTCAAGGTCATTATACATGCTACTTAGCAAAGGTCAACAAATGTATACGGTTACGTAACAGTTTAATCTATTGCTCCAGAATGTGGGTTAAAAACTGTTGTCACTTTGACTAAGTATTGTATAGAAACATCACCAACAAAGACTGATGGATTTACTGGGCAGACACAGTCATCAGGCCAACAAATGGAGAGCAAAGGGTTCATATACTGAGAACAGTAGGTCGCAAAAACTATACACCAGGAAAGACCGAGAAACCAACAACGATAGCCAGAAGCCAAGAGAGAAACAGACATAGCTGAAATGGTCAAAATAAGCCATCAGCAACATTTACTATCTTGGAAAGAAAGAATGAGCTAGCAAAGCCAACTGGGAATAAAAGAGGAGAGAGAAAAAGTAGGAGTGAGAAACAAGCTCGCAGCGAAGGCCTCAGTTATAATATACCTGCTTATTTAGACTTAATTGAGTGTTTGTAATATTGACAATTTTACCTACTCAAGGGAGCACCTCTCTGGTGAAAATTAGCAGTCAGTTATGGTACCAGGAGGACTATAGTGCTGATATTGGTCTCTTGATCTGCAGTTCATGTTGATTGAATGCATTTAAAAGAAATCACTGAAATGTGAACAGGTTAGCATTATAAAAGCTAACACTGATCTTACCCTTCTTTGATTTAGGTACTCCAGAATTCATGGCTCCTGAGATGTATGAGGAAAAGTATGATGAAGCTGTTGATGTTTATGCATTTGGCATGTGCTTGTTGGAAATGGCCACCTCAGAATATCCATACTCAGAGTGCCATAATGCAGCTCAGATATATCGCAAAGTAACAAGTGTAAGTAGAAACGTATCTTGCCTTTCAATTTTATTAACTTAAGAATGGCATTCCTGACTGGAAACCACTTTACAATTTACACACTATGGTTTTACTGATATTTCCTATTTCCCAAACAAGTGTTCCCGTTCCCCAAGTAAGTAAGAGAAAAAAGCCTTGCATTTGTATAGCACTCTATAACGCCACTCAGGACATCCTAAAGTGTGTCACATACAATTATATACTTTTTGATGTGCAGTTATTGTTGTTATGAAGCAAATGCAGACACCATTTTATGCACCGCAATGAGACAAATGACCAGTTAACCTGTATTTTCTGGTGCTGCTAGTTGAGGGTTAGAATGTTTGCCAAGCCACTGGGAAAACCCTTTGTTCTTTTTTGATTGATGTTATTGTGTCTGTGCATCCAGCCAAATAGACAGGGGAGGCATCAGTTACTATCTCATCCAAAAGAAACATCTGTAAACATGGAGCATTCCCTTAGTACTGCACTGAAGTATCAGCCTAGATTAAGTACTCAAATCTTGGAGTGAGGTCCATACCCAGCCATCTAATATGATGGCCTACTCCATTATGAACCATTGGGTGTAGTTTTCCCAGTGGTGGTTCCAAGGGAGACAATGACAGTAAGTCACAGCATAAGTGTCACATTGGGAGAGCACAGGAACCAAATGCTCCCCATTGTTAATATTAGGAATATAATAGATGATCTAGAATGTTGTTTCCCTCACTGGAGTCTAGCTTGCTGCAGGATCTTGTCGGTGGTATCAACTTCTCTCAGTTTGCAGCCAATTAAATATAGATTCGAATGAAGCAAAGGCACTCCAGGATTACACAAGTTAAAGTTATTTACCAGCCTAGTTGTTCTGGGAAGTAGATATAGGGCAGTTTCAATCTGTACCATGAGGCTGTGACACATGTTGGCCCAAGTATTAGACAAGCCAGCACAGCAATACTCCATTGTTGAACCATCTACTCGTATGCATCTTAGTTAAGGTAGTGTAGCTGAATTGGAGTGAGGCTCGGTTGTTCTGTACTTTGATTTTTACACTAAATTTACATCACTAAGTGTGCAAATTTGACATAGAAATAAATTGTGGTGTAACAGGGCATGGGGGTATGGAAGAATGTCCGGTGGAGATTTATTCTCCTATTTTGCTCACCTGTCGCAACCTGCAGTCAAAAATAAGAACTTGAATGGGAAATCATTGACAGAAAACTTGCCCTACCACTTGTAGCAAAGTGTGTCGGATCACGAACACAGCACGCTACCACACTCCTGGTCAATGATTCATTGTTTACTTCATTTCAATGTACAAGACTGCCCGTGTCATTTTGGCTGACAGACAACTTATTATTTATCATAACAGGTATACTAACAGCCTTTAAATATTTTTCTAAAGTCTTCAAAATTAGCATCATAATTAATATTGGGAAAGAAATTGGTCCCATCGCTCCCATTTTCTGGGCACAGAGTCGATGTTTGGGGACTAATCTCAGGGAGCAATCTTGTACGCCCAATCCCCCCGGAAGACTACAGAGTGCTCGGGGGCACCCATGTAAAACAGGCCTTGGGCCCATTGAATAGGCCAATCAGTGGCCTGTTTTAGGATACCTGCTGCCAAATTCGGTAGAAACTGGGCTGCATACACCGTCCCTTTCCCCTCCCCCCATCCCATCTCTGTGGACCAATTCTGGGTACGAGCCGGCCGATTTACAGCCAGTGAAGTACTTTTGGGGTGTAGTCACTGTTGTAATGTGGGAAATGTGGCAACCAGTTTGTGCACAACAGGCTCCCACAAACAGCGATGTAAAATGAACAGGTATCAGTGGCAATCTATTGAGCTGGATTGAGAACGGGCTGGAAACCTGTTCGAACCGTTGCTGTCTATTATTTTTATTTATGATCTAGATGTGGGGGTTGGGGGAATGATCTGTAGATGAGGTCTGAGGCCCGATCGTAAGTGAGCCTCGGGTTTTCGCCTTCAGGCGCCCGTTCCAGAGTCACCGCCCATGCGTCGATTTTCAGCGCAAGACCAATTTCCAGGCCATTGACACCAACGTAGTAAAAGTCATGAGTACATGTGAGATATTTCGTTAGGACACGCTATGGGTTTAGATTTCAGGTGGTATGAGGGCACTTAAAAAAAATAATAATAATAATTTTCAAAAAATGCTATTTAATTAGCCTAGTTAGTAGTACGAAACAATCAGTTATGTTTCACTACTTGCTGAAAGTCAACATTTTCGACCTGCTTGACTCTATTATGCAAGGGGTAAAAAGTTAACGTGTGTTTTCTGGAACATAATGGAAATATACCCGTGGCTAAAACGTTAATGATTTCAAGCCAAATATTTCCCTGTTAGTTGTCCATTAAAACATTCCATCAACCAAAGCAAATTGCTGGCTTTGAAGTGAACGGAAATAGGAAAGGCGTTTGTTTAACAGAGACGGTATAATCATCCAGATCATGTTTGGAAGGAGGGACTGAATGAAATTAATTTAAGGACAGTCAAGAAAGAATGGTACATTTAGGAACCTTGAAATAGACAGGGCAGTCGGTGTGGATGGTATCGATCCTAGGGTTCTCAAGGAAATGAGACACTCACTGTGTGAGCTCCTCGCCTGTATCTTTAATAGTTCGCTGGAGTCGGGGACTATTCCCTGAAAGAAAGACTTACATTTATATAGCGCCTTTCACAACCACCAGAAGTACTTTTGGAGCGTAGTTGCTGTTGTAATGTGAGAAATGCGGTAGCCAATTTGCGCACAGCAAGCTCCCACAAACAGCAATGTAAAAATGAACAGGTATTAGTGGCAATCTACTGAGCTGGATTGAGAACGGGCTGGAAACCTGTTCGAATCGTTGCTGTCTATTATTTTCATTCATGATCTAGATGTGGGGGTTGGGGGAGCGATCTGCACGTTTGTGAGAATCAGGACTGTAGATGATGCTCGATTACTAAAAACAGATCTAATGCACTAGGGGATTGGGCCCGTGACTGGCAAATGATGTTTAACTTGGGAAAAGTGCAGTGTTAGTGTTAAGCATGTGGGCATTTGCTGAATATACATAACACCCTTCAGGGTAAAATGCCAGCCCTGGGCTTTCCTCCCTTCCTTGATTACAGATGTGCCGACCACTCCCAGTCTGTACTTGCGTTGTCGGGTATTGTTTCCGTGGGTTCCCGTCGGATGTCAGTCTGATCCTCCCACCCACCAATGTTGACTTCTGCCCGCTGGCAATGGCATCATTCATGCTGACATCAGGCAGGAGCCAGAGTCGGGGCACGCAAATGAGGTCTGGAAGTTATAATCTCCTGGGCCTTATGCTCCAGGGGGCTGAATGGTTGGTTGATTCCTGCCACAATTTAAAATCAGCCCTATAGAGTGGGAGAAAGGGACTCTGTCACATGTTGGTTGGGTGGACAGGGAATTGAATAGCTTGCTCATTAGGTAAGACTCTCGAGCACTCGTGGTGCTCACAAAAACCATATGGATGCCAGAACACTGTCAGCAACCACTAATGTCAAGCCCTACCAAAGCTTCTTTATTGTCACAAGAGGACAAGTCTACAAAAAAGATAATGTGAAAATCTGCATTTCTCCAATTTTCTGAATCGAGTTTTGTTCCTTTTGTTTTCTAAACTGCAGCGCTTGTTTTTTAGGCCCAACACCTGGGCTCCATTATCTCATCCAGTTGACAAGTGGAATTCCACTATTACCTTGCCAGCTTTTACACTCCAGCCTGAGTAACTGCCAAATCTTTGACATAGCAACCACTGTCTAAATTTATTCAAGACAATTCTGATTACGTGTAAAGTTATGATCTGCAGGATAGTCTTAATTTTGCAAATTTATTGCCGGAAAGTTGTTCCTCGAAGAAGAACTGCTTTACCAGATTTACTGAGCTACACCGCACAGTATTAGAGGATGCTAATTCTGCCCCGTGCTGTCAATCATATGTAAGCTATTTGCCTCTCAATCCCAAGTCATTCCTCTCAACAGCAACATGCTATAATCTCTATTGGAGTTTGATACTGTGATTGAAACTAAGTAAGTGTTGAAAAAAAAATATTAAATGTGTCAAAAATTGACATTTAATATCTTGGTGTGCAGGAGATGTTTATAAAAGTGGGAGAGTATTTCCTGTTGAAAGTATTTCCTCTACAAGCATCATTCTTTTTTTAATTGGGTGACTCGAGGAACCCGTAATGATTTCAGAATAATTTGGGTAGGACAGCTGAGAAAGATATACCTGCCTTGATTCTTGTTTGACAAGGTCCCACAGAGATTGGTGTGCAAAATTAAAGCACATGGGGCCCAAGTTTCGGGCCGCGCCTAAAACGGCACCCGTTTTTCGCGCCACAAAGTGCGCCTAAAAAAAACTTACCTATTCTCCGGCTCCCTGCAGGCCCTCTGGAGCTGGGCACGGCCTAGCATGAGCTGTAGAGGGCGGAGCCAGGTCCCTGCGCTGAAAACAGTGCTGGGACCTCTGCACATGCGCACTACAGTGGGCGCGCATGTGCAGTAGCTCCAGACGCCCAAAACTGGGAGGGGCCCGCAGCATGCAGCCCCGAGTTCTGGCCGAAGGGCTTCACTGGGGCTGCGGGGATAAGGCTCCTCCCACCCGACCCGACCCATGCTCTTTCCCCCCCCCCCCCCCCCGCCACCGGCGACCCGACCTCCGCGCCCCACCCCCCCCACCGGCGACCCGACCTCCGCGCCACCCCCCGCGACTCTCCCACCCCCCCCGGACCTCTGTGACTCTTCCCCAACCCCCCCCCCAGACCTCCGCGACTCTCTTTTCCCCCCCCCACCCCCCCCGCCGGACCTCCGCGACTCTCTTTCCCTCCCCCCCCCCGACCCCCGCCGGACCTCCGCGACGCCACCTACTTGTAAATCCAGCCCGAAGTCTTGGGCCCAGCCATTCAGCCTCTTTCTCTCTCTCCCTCCCTCCTTTCTCTCCCTCCCTCCCTCTTCCGCCCCTTCCCCGTCTTCCCCCCCCTCTCACCCCTCCCCTTCTCCTCCCCCCCTTCTCCCCCCCCCTTCTCCTCCTCCCATCCCCCTACCCCCCCCTCCACCTCCCCCTCCACCCCCCCTCCTCCTCCCCCCTCCTCCCCCCTCCTCCTCCCCCCATCTCCCCCCTCCTCCTCCCCCCTTCTCCCCCCTCCTCCTCCCCCCTTCTCCCCCCTCCTCCTCCGCCCTCCTCCTACCCCCTTCTCCCCCTCCCCACCCCCCCTTCTCCCCCTCCCCACCCCCCTTCTCCCCCTCCCCTCCCCCCTCCCCCACCTTCTCCCCCTCCCCCACCTTCTCCCCCTCCCCCCTCCCCCACCTTCTTCCCCCCCACCCCCCTTCTCCCCCTCCCCCACCCCCTTCTCCCCCCCTTCTCCCCCTCCCCCCTTCTCCCCCTCCCCCTCCTGTCGCTGTCAGAAACACAGACACTGACACACAGAGAGATAGAGACACACTGGGAGGGCCGTCCCAGCACGCTGTTGGAGGACTCCCGGTGCTGCAGTCGGTAAGTAGAAAATGTTTTATTTAGTGATTTTTTAAATTTCTTTTATTTTTTATTAATTTTTTTTGATTGATTTATTGGTTGATTTATTGATGTATTTATCATTTATTATTGATGATGGCTCTTTATTTGTAAAACTGAAGTGTTTAATGTTTGTAAACTTCCCTTTAAACCCTAGCCCCCCCAATTCCCTGCGCCTAATTTGTAACCTACGCCTGATTTTCTAAAGTGTTGACAAGGTTTTTTCGAACGTACAAAAATCTTCACTTACTCCATTCTAAGTTAGTTTGGAGTAAGTTTTCACTGCCTAAACTTTGAAAACAGGCATAAGTGGCCGAACACGCTCCCTTTTGGAAAAAAAAATTCTGTTCCAAAGTGAAACTGTTCTAACTGACTAGAACTGGAGCAAACTAAATGCCGAGAATTCAAATTTCTAAGATACTCCATTCTAAACCAGTTGCTCCAAAAAAACAGGAGCAGCTCAGGCCGAAACTTGGCCCCATGGTATTGGGGGTAATGTACTGACATGGATATTGAACTGGTTGGCAGACAGGAAGCAGAGAGTCGGGATAAACGGGTCATTTTCAGAATGGCAGGTAGTAGCTAGTGGGGTGCCGCAGGGCTCAGTGCTGGGACCCCAGCTATTTACAATATACATTAATGATTTAGATGAAGGGATTGAGTGTGATATCTCCAAGTTTGCAGATGACACTAAACTGGGTGGCGATGTGAGCAGTGAGGAGGACGCTCAGAGGCTGCAGGGTGACTTGGACAGGTTAGGTGAGTGGGCAAATGCATGGCAGATGCAGTATAATGTGGTTATCCACTTTGGGGGCAAAAACACGAAGGCAGAATATTATCTGATTGGCGGCAGATTAGGAAAAGGGGAGGTGCAACGAGACCTGGGTGTCATGGTACATCAGTCATTGAAAGTTGGCATGCAGGTACAGCAGGCGGTGAAGAAGACAAATGGTATATTGGCCTTCATAGCTAGAAGATTTGAGTATAGGAGCAGGGAGGTCTTACTGCAGTTGTACAGGGCCTTGGTGAGGCCTCACCTGGAATATTGTGTTCAGTTTTGGTCTCCTAATCTGAGGAAGGACGTTCTTGCTATTGAGGGAGTGCAGTGAAGCTTCACCAGACTGATTCCAGGGATGGCAGGACTGACATATGAGGAGAGACTGGATCGACTGGGCCTTTATTCACTGGAGTTTAGAAGGATGAAACATATAAAATTCTGACTGGACTGGACAACTTCGATGCAGGAAGAATGTTCCCGATGTTGGGGAAGTCCAGAACCAGGGGACACATTCTATGGATAAGGGGTAATCCATTTAGGACTGAGTTGAGGAGAAACTTCTTCACTCAGAGAGTTGTTAACCTGTGGAATTCCCTACCGCAGAGAGTTGTTGATGCCAGTTCATTGGATATATTCAAGAGGGAGTTAGATATGGCCCTTATGGCTAAAGGGATCAAGGGGTATGGAGAGAAAGCAGGAAAGGGGTACTGAGGTGAATGATCAGCCATGATCATATTGAATGGTGGTGCAGGCTCGAAGGGCCGAATGGCCTACTCCTGCACCTATTTTCTATGTTGATTAAATATTGGTGACTATTCTTTCTAACCTTTGCAAAAATAATCCGGAAAAAATCCTCAAAAACTATTGGTCAACCTGTGGGAATGGCTGTTGTTTGTTGGGTCGTGTACACATCTGGGGAGCTCAGCGTGAAGGATAATGTATCATCTGTTGCCAATTTGTGAATAAAAGAAAGTCTATCTGAAGTTTGTTGACCATGTCTTTCCAACAGTACAACATGCACTTTGAGGGAAGGGGGTCATGTGAATCTGAGCAAGTTTTGGATCAATTAGTTCAGCAATGCAATATCTTTGTATGCTGTTGTTCTACATATTTGTTTAAGGATGTTTCAAGGGTTCTGGTAATTGGCCAACGTCAAAGTACCACTAGTTAATGATGCTGAACTGTTTATATGCCAATCTGATTATATGTCTTTGACCTTATCGAAATGTTTACTTGCATTATATGGTCTGCCTTACTGAGAAGAAAATGCAGTTAAGACTGATTTAATTTTCTTAAAAGCCACCAGCACTAGCTCATACAGGAATAAGCTGACATTGATATGCAATAAACAGTAAGACTGTAATCTATTTTCACAATCCTCCTTGATAAGATTACTTTGTCGGAAAGTTTTGGAGGTTACACGATTAACTCATTTCCATCCAACTGTTTAAACAGAGACTGCGCAAAGATGTTGTTCCCAGGTTGCACCTGACATTTTGAAGAACGATGCACATTTTCATTATGATGAGGGCAACACTTGTTTCAACATTTGCAAATAGTGTAACTGTGTTTGTAAGGTCTTTAGTCAACTTCTGCTTTTAGTTTCTTTCCTGGCAACTTCTTCAGGGACGTGCCTATTTAGCTAATAACCTGCTAAATTATATATAACCACAATGGGTAGAAAAAGACAAATGTGTAAGTAAATACTTAATTTTCTAATCAAACAAAATCTTTGTCCAATTTGGAACTTACTTTAAGCTAATTAGTCGATAGTGTATGGATACAACAGTAAGTGATCAGCTTCTCCATGTAGTTTGGAACAATTGCACGGAATGAATTAACGCTTCATAGTTACAATATTAAGCTATCACAAACAACTAAAATTGTGATGACGAAATATGACATATTTGTAAAGTTACTAAATTTGTTTACTTGGGTTTATCTGGCATATAATTAAACGCATACATTAAAAAAACAGTTATCCAGTTAATCATTGCTATACACAACACTTTACCTATTTGATTACACTTTGTTTTAGACTAAAAGCTACTGCACGTTAATTTCTTTTGTTTTTCTGCAGGGTGTTAAGCCAGCCAGCTTTAACAAAGTAAAAGTCCCAGAGCTCAAAGAGATTATTGAAGGATGCATACGCCAAAACAAAGATGAGAGGTAAGGATCTGGTCATCATTTGTCTGGTGACATCGGTTAATGTCATAGCTAGATAGCGAATTCATCTATGATCTATGAACTGTCCCTCCCAATCCCATATGGCCAACTAGGATACAAGGAATTTCTAATTCCATGACTGAAAGGACAAATCTAACAGTATTGTATGGAAAGAAATGTTAGGCAGTTTGCAGTTTGTACCACAGAAATGTATACTTGCTAATGGTGTATCCATTTATAAACATTTTTAAAAGCCAAACAAAATGTCAATATTTAATTTGATTACTTTTCAAAGGGTTATATTATTATTCTGTCATAAAGCAAGATTTGTTTTTGAAACAAATTGATTTTGTACTATCACACATTAAGATACTCTTCTTGCATGCATGCCCGTTTCAGTCCATAATCATTCACAATCAGGAAAGTGTTGGATTATAATCTTTAAAACTTCACTTGAATTGTATTCCTTAAAGAACATTTGCAGGGTCTGAGTGCTGGGGGACAATGGCTGCCTATAAAAATGTGAACATAGGGAACTAGAAATTCAATCGTGCACATGTTTGTCTGGGCGGGAGGGCACAGGGATCGATCCCCACGCCTGAATGGATAAGCCCGCAGCGCATGTGATATTGGGCCTTAGGCCTCATTATTATCCACCTATTAGGTGTCATCTGGTAGTTTGCCAGTTATAGAGAGTCAAAGATTGGGCTGCTGCGATGGCATCAGGAAGGAGGGTGACTGGTTCGTTGGATGGGGCAATCAGGTCAGGAAGCAGGTGCGACCAGGGAAGGTAGTGATGGCTGGGTCGAGAGGGGTACCAGTGAGTGGTCGGGGAAAGCAGAGGCATTGATTGGGGGGGGGGGGGGGGGGGATAGGGGGTTGTGGAGGTGATCAAAATTTGGGGGCGGGGTGAATAGCAGCAGCACGGGGTGGGGGTTAGGGAGGAGCAATGGCCGGCAGTGGTCCATGTGGTTTAATGTGTGGTCAGGAGGAGCACTCCTCCTCCTTGCTCCACATTCAGGTAAGTGTATTTTAAACAATTACCTTGTTGGTTGCGACTTGCAGAGGACCCTTTAAGGACCACTTGTTAGGCCACCCTGGTGTGGCTGTGTTCATAGCAAAGCAACATTGCAGAGGGGGCTTCAAACAGGCGTTAGGCCTTTTCTATGAATATAAGAAGGTATTATTGCCTGTTTCAGGTGTGGTCCCTGGACACCGATTTATTTGCCTGTACCAATATGGCGGGCAATGCACTTCCGGCTCGTAATGAGCGTCTATTTCCTGCCTACCATATTGGAGGCTTAGGAGGCCGTTCAATGCCTGAAAAACATGCACCACACAGTCGAACTTCTAGGGCATTGTGCAGCAAGAGATTAAAAACTTTGGAAATGATCACACCTAAATCTCCTCTGCATCCCCATTTTAAAATATGGGCAGTAAGAATGTGTTGAAGCCTGCATTCTGGTCTATACTAATTCACTCCAACTGCAGATGAGATTATATTGAAATGTGCCATTTTTGCCTCCCATTCCGATACCTTTCATCTGCACCTTCCTATTATCATTGATTGCCAGATAACCGATCTTTAACCTTCAGTCTTCTTGCAGAGCATTTTATTTGGAGCACTTGAAGAAGAAAACCCTCCTCTTCTTGCCTGAAGGTCACCTAAGTGGGAGGGAGGGATATAGATTGCATAATTATAACTGCATAATTCTTGGATGATATCTAATCATGAATCTAGAGAGGAATATGTGTTGGATTACATATAGTGACATTGTAAATGCATTAAGATGTTCTCTGGTATTTCTAGCAAAATTGTAAACGTAATCCTAAAGAGTAGATTTATTATGGGTCTTCTAAGCAAAACTAATGATAACAGTGCAAGCTAACATTGGGTATGGTAATATTAATTTAAACGTGTTTCCCATCCAATAGGGAATGTTTAAGCTACCCAAAAAAGTATGCATAACTTTGATCCATTGTTGAAATCTTGTTTCTTTGGGCCCAAGTTTGCCCCCCCCTCCCCTCCCCCGCTTAGAACGGCACACCTCTGTGAGGTGCGCCGACTTTGTAGAAGAAAAACTGCGCCTAAAACTTACCTCGGTATTCTCCCCGCTGCTGGAACGTTGCAGGCCCATGGCGTAACGCAGCAGAAGCAGTGGGGGGGGGGGGGCGGAGCTAGGGCCGTGCTGAATCAACACAGCTGGCAGGGGGGATGGGGCTAGGGCCCAGCGTGTTTGTGAGTGCCAGCAGCATTGCGCATGCTCATTGGAGCGTGCGGGCATGCGCAATGGGTCAGAAACATTGGCAGTCGGACATTTTTAAAGGTAAAGCATGCTGAGTGATTTCTGGGTGCCCTCTGGTGCGGCGTGTGGTCCTCGAAGGGGTCTCCTCCTGCTGCTGCTTGCCTGCCTCCTGCCCGCCCCTAGCCCTGGCTGCAGGGCTTGCCTGCCGGTGTGGCGTGTGGTCCCCGAAGGGCTCTCCTGCTGCCTCTTGTGCGTGCTGCAGTTGGCGAGGGTATTTTTTAGTCATTTATTTTTCATTTATTATTGATGGTTTTTATGCTTCTTTAATATTGTTGTGAAGGTATTTAGTGCTTTGCAAGGTCCTCTCACTTCCCTTCCCTTCACTTCCCTCCCTCCCGCCCCCCCATCTCTGGCTACCTGGACTGATTTCTTAGCTCACCGCCAGGTTTTTCTGTGCGGACACAAGTGGCCACATAAGCTGGCCTAAGTTAGTTTGGAGTAACTTTTAGCTGTCTAAACTTGCTTAAATGGCCAAAGCAGGCATAAGTGGCTGGTAACGCCCCCTTTTGGAAAAAAAACTAAACTTAAAAAAACCTAACTAACTCACTTATACTGGAGCAAATTAAATGGGCAGAATTGCAATTTTTAAGATACTCCAAAAAAAAATCTCGTTGCTCCAAAAAAAACGGAGTAACTCCTGGGCAAACTTGGCCCTAGATGCTTGGTATCAATTTGTTTTCAGAATGCTGAGATGTATTTATTTACCTTTATTTTTGTTAGTGAGGTAAGTAGCAAACATATTAGTTGCAAAACACAATCTGACCATGCTGGGAATTATTTAGTTTGAAGTCATTTTCATACATTTAACCAAGAAGTAGCAACCATGTTTTTTCAATTTATTTGAATATTCAAATAATATTCAAACGCGGATATTTGGGAGAATATTTAATTACCAAATTCATGAACTGGCTTAATCCTAGCGTCATATTCTCTTTTTGAGCAGGTACACCATTCAGGATCTTCTCGACCATTCATTTTTTCAAGAGGACACTGGGGTCCATGTAGAGCTTGCAGAGGAAGACGATGGAGCAAAATCGGCCCTCAAACTCTGGCTCCGCATGGATGACTCCAAGAAACTCAATGGCAAATACAAAGACAACAAAGCCATAGAGTTCCTCTTTGAACTGTATAAGGATGTTTCAGAAGAGGTGGCACAGGAAATGGTAAAGTTAACCACTATTTACACATGCACATAGTTAACACATAGAGCTAAAAGAAATGTAGATTTTGCTTGTTCTATTTGCAGGAGTGTGTCTAAAGTATATGATTTTACTTGATCCTTCTTAGTTGATTTAGTTATTTGCATTTAATCCAACATTTTAGATAATACTAACACTGGTTTAAAATTGAACTTTGGACAATATTTTTTTGAAATTGTTCCAGCTAAAACATTTGTCTTAAATAGTTAGTAAATGACCCACCCACTCATATTTTCTTTTTTTCCTTTGACCTAAAACCTCCATGAAAATAGATGGATTTAGTTTGTGGGAAAATTTATGACAGTTAGTCACTGCTACTAAATTGGATACCCCATACTTGGCCCTTGGATCCTTCATCTAGCAAGACACTTGCACAAGATCGTATTGCCTCCGGATTCAGGAGGAAAAATATCAAGCAAATTCCCCTGTGAAAGCTCACACAAAATTATGGCCATCTTGTCATTCCATTTCCCGGCAAGCAGTCAATGCTTTCAGTAAAGGAGTCATAGGGAGAAAATATAGGTAACAATAAAAATAAATACTATGGCTAAGGACATCCAAATACATCCTTCACCTAAAATGGCCAGCTCCCTCTGCTCCATCATTGGTGGCCACTTGATCAAACCACTATACTCTTTACTCAAACTCCTTCCATAGTTATCTCCTTTTATGCTTTCAAAAACTTATTTAAACCTCTTCTTAACCTGGCTTCACCCCTCCCACCCCCATACTCACCATCTCCAATTTCTATGGAGATGTTTAAAATGATAACCGGTAGCTACAGAAACAATTTCCTCTCGTGAAAGAATCCAGAACAAGAGGGCGTAATTTAAAAATTCGAGCTAGGCCATATAAGAACGAAATCAGGAAGCATTTTCTCACACAAGGGGAAATGGAAATCTAGAACTCTCTTTGCCAAAAGGCCGTGGATGCAGGGTCAATTAAAATTTTCGAAGGTTGAGATTGATCGATTTTTGTTACATAAGGGGGTCAACAGATATGGAGAAAGGCAGGTAAATGAAGTTGAGGTTGAAATCAGTCATGATCGAATTCGTTTTTATTTTCATTCTTGGGATATGGGTGGCGCTGGCAAGGTTATTATTGCTGCCCATCCCTTGATGCCCTTGAGAAAGCGGTGTTGGACCACCTTCTTGAACTACTTCAGTCCATGTGAAGATAATCCCATAATATTATTAGGTAGGGAGTTCCATGATTTTGAACCAGCGATGATGAACGAACGGACAAATTGTGTGACTTGGAAGGGAGCTTGGTGTTCCCATGCACATTTGCCCTTGATCTTCTAGGTGGTGGAGGTTTGAGAAGTAAATGGTGGAACAGGCTCAAGAGGCTGAATGGCAATGTTCTTTAGAGAGGTAATGCATGCATAACTGATTTACACCACGTTTACACTGAAAATTCGCTATACGCAAGTTTCCTCGCTCTTTAGTGCCACTTCCACGATACCTCCGCCGAAACACTGCGCTGCTCGTTAACATAGCCCCGCCTTCCATGCTCATGCGAGTTTTCTGCTTTTACGCCAGTAGTACGCTGTCGTAGATTTTCACCCATATATTTAGGCGCAGCATGACCTGAAGTCACCTGATATCAGTGTAACTGAGGAGTTCCAGCCTTAGAAGAGGCCCAAACTTTCTAGCTTTATTTCTGGAGTTCAATAGCAATTTTTTTTGTTGTTTTTGAATTTTTCTTACTGAGACCTGCACTATATTTAACCAAAGTGCTGTCAGTGCACCCCAAATATTTCAGACCCCCTACCCCACTTGGTCCTGTCCCACTCGTTCAGGACTAAACCGCTGGAATGGCTTTCCCAATGGAAAATGGAAATGCTGTTGAGACACAGGAAACACACTAAATAAATAATTTTTTATTAAAAATATTAAAGATAGAAGCTGTCTGGCACTTGCCTTGGCTTCCAAGCCTCAATCTGAAGAATGGTGTATGTTCTGCGTTTTTATAGTGCTCCTCCCAAGTTTCTACGGGCCCCGGCTGTTGATGCTGCATTTGCGCTTGTTTTGCATTGGTTCTTTTCATTCCAGTGCAGGCAAATGAGAGCTACAGGAAATTTGGGCCTAAGTTCCCATTAGCAAGAAACCGCCATAAATCTCGGTGCAATTCCGATGTAAATATATTTGAGAAAATTCCAAACCATTGCTGCAGTTGGTCCTGACCAAAATGGATCTTGTGCAATGAGACAAGTCCCAAACAATTAAATGGATTCCACCTAAAACAATCAGGTGGTCACCATGAAAATGGTGATACCAGAAGTAAGCTGTAAGTGCCCCAAAATGAAGAACGTATGAAAGAATACCAGCCTCAGATCATTAACCCGGAATCAGATACAGGATTTCATGTTATATAACAATAAGTTCAAATTCTAACTGATGTGGTGAGATAACGATAAAACTAAATTTTATTACTTTTTTTCCCCCAAACATTCTGTGAGTCTGTTGGATCCGTCCTTGTTTTGAGGTATTTGTTGAAGGGAGTCTTAACTGCTGGTAATTCGATAGCTCTAATTTGATAAAAAGACGTTACATTTATATAGATAGAGCTTCGGACTTGTGGAAGAATACAACTGTGTGTAATTTGTTGAGGCCACTTCCCTACGAAGTGGATTGTATTAATACTGATTTGTTTACATATTCCTATCTTGAAGATTAAATGTTCCCAGGAATGGGACTCTTGCTTTTTACAATATCAAGATTTACAAGGCTGTCATTTTATTTCCATTTTTTGAAGCCTGCACTTGTAAATTATTAATTGGGACTACAAACTTCAAGCGCTTACTTATAAGCCTGCACGATCAGTGGTAGCTATCTATACAACCATGGGAGTCATAATAGTTGAGCCCAGTCCTGTATTCACCCAGTAGGGGGTCAGCAGAGACTAATCTGGATCGAGAATCCTGCTCAATTTCCTTTTCTCCAGCTTGGGGACTGCAATCAATTGTAACACACCCGCTGATTGGCCAACTCAGCAGTGACCAGGGATTGAACCCGAGACCATCCTGGTCTGTGCAGCTTGATGCCATGACGCATGAGCTTTTATACAGTGTGCCAATTCGCCCCTCTCATGAAGGCACAAACACTTGCAAGGGTACTGTTCCATGAGCATTATCAGTTCTCTGATTCCTTGCCCAAGTGACCCCGTTCTCTGTCTATGAGCTTAGACAAACGGTATCAGCAGGCTAATCCACGTGGCATCACAGCTGGGGCCTGCTTGGTCTTCACCCAGTATTGACGCACAGGCTTTCCAATAGGAGTCACTGCACAAACAGCAGGATCAGGAGCACTGGCCAATGTTTTCCTCCTTCTCCAGCCAAAGAGCACTGAGGCCTGCTGCAACATCCCAGCTGAGATATGCTGACTCAACACAAATCAAGAATTGAACCTGAATTCTGCCCTTTCGAGCATCCCTGATTAAAATCGCTCAACCAATGGTGGCTGTACCTTCTGTTGTCTAGGCCCCAAGTTCTGGAACTCCCTGCCTAATCCTCTCCACCTCGCTTCCTCCTTCAAGACGCTCCTTAAAATCCACCTCTGATCAAGCTTTTGGTCACCTGCACTCATTTCTACTTATACTCCTGAAGCATCTTGGGACGTTTCACTACATTAAAGGCACTACATAAATACAAGTTGTTTTTGTTGTTGAATCTTGTAGCCAGTTTAGACCCACACAACACAGCACGTGTATCCACTAAGCCAAAGATAAAGTCCGCTTTGGATTGCCGGAGTCTTGTCTCATTGAAGACAAGACTGAAGAGCGTAATAATTCTTAGAATCTCAGGGAGCAAAAGTTATAGTGCAGGTAATTTCAGTTTCTATCAATTATTATGTACATACATTATCTATTCTTTGAAGACAAAATAGATGAGCAGTATCATTCTTTTATTGCTATTGCACATTGGATCCAATAGAGTAATCTTAAAAGATACAATCAGTGTAGAGACAAATCATTTCATATTCAAAGAGGAGTATTGTTGCAGTGAACATACAAAATGAGGCCACGCAATTAAATTACCTTTTACGAATAATCCACAAGAGGAGACTTGGGAACAAAAATGTGTAAATGTGAAATTAATTCTTCTTCTGCAAAATGTTGTCCTGCCGCTTTTGAGTGTGTGGTGTGTCTCTTTGTTAGGTAACCTTGGGTTTTGTCTGCGAGGCTGACTACAAATTAGTTGCAAAGGCCATCAGAGACCGTGTGACTGAGGTCAAGAGAAAGCGTGAAAGAAACCAACGCATGCAAGAGGAGCTGAAGAAAAAAGAGCAAGAGAAGAAGAAAAAGATTTATGAGCTCTTAGAGGAGCTAAAGTTGCCTCAAGACACGACAGAAAGTGCAGCTGGCGTTACTCAACTCCCCCAGTCTCCAGCCACCACAGGCCCCACTGAGATCCTGCTAAACCCTCCGTTTCCCCCTGAGCCGGAGGAGCCGGAGGCTGATCAACACCAGAATTTCCGTTATAGAAATACGAACTATTCTTCGGCTACATGTAAGATTGATAGATATAAATAAATAAGTTTCAAATCCAGCTTTTATTCTTTTGAAAAAATCGGGTATCTGGAATTGCCTCATCTTGTGGGTAAATTCTAGACTAGTCATACTGAATCTAAATGGACTCCCATAAAACACTCTGGTTCCGATCTGGGACATAATGGGGATGAAATTCACCATGGGCGGGGATGCCAAATGGGCAGCGTAATACGCCCATCCGATACTCCATACCATTGACATCATTTCACCCCACGTTGTTTCATTTCTAAATAGTGCTTAACATCTAAAAATGGATGGTTTATTTTAAGCTTCTCAGAGTTCTGAGTTTATTACTAAAGAAAGAAAGACTTGCATTTATATAGCACCTTTTACAACCACCGGACATCCCAAAGCGCTTTACGGCCAATGAAGTACTTGTACTGTAGGAAATGCGGCAGGCAATTTGCGCACAGCAAGCTCCCACAAACAGCAATGTGATAATGACCAGATAATCTGTTTTTGTTATGTTGATTGAGGGATAAATATTGAGCAGGGTTAACTCCCCAGCTCTTCTTCGAAATAGTGCCATGGGATCTTTTACATCTACCTGAGAGAGCAGACGGGGTCACGGTTTAACGTCTCATCCGAAAGAGGCACCTCCAACAATGCAGCACTCCCTCAGCACTGCACTCGAGTGTCAGCCTAGATGCTCCGCTGGGCAGGCCACATTGTTCGCATGCCTGACACAAGACTCCCAAAGCAAGCGCTCTACTCGGAACTCCTTCACGGCAAGTGAGCCCAAGGTGGGCAGAGGAAACATTTCAAGGACACCCTCAAAGCCTCCTTGATAAAATGCAACATTCCCACTGACACCTGGGAGTCCCTGTTGCAATGTGAAATGCAGCATAGCAAGTTCCCACAAACAGCAATGGGATAATCTGTCGTTTTTTAGTGATGTTGATTGAGGGATAAATATTGGCCAGGACACCAGGGATAACTCCCCTGCTCTTCTTCACAATAGTGCCATGGGATCTTTTACATCCACCTGAGCGAGCAGACGGGGCCTCGGTTTAACGTCTCATCCGAAAGACAGCACCTCCGACAGTGCAGCATTCTGTCAGCACTGCACTGGAGTGTCAGCATAGATTTGGAGCTCAAATCCCTGAAGTGGGATTTGAACCCACAACCTTCTGACTCAGAGGCGAGTGTGCTACCACTGAGCCACAGCTGACACTTGGGCACAACTGCATGGTTTTTTCTCTTACTATTGTTTGTTAGCCCTCATTTCTAAGTATTTTCCTGTCTTTATTAGGGTTCCTAATGTAGGGGTAATGCAAATCTACTTTATTTTCAACTTTTCCATCCTTTGAGGAGAAATGTCTTGGCCCTCCCCCATGTGGTTCCTGAGGTCATGAAGGACGCTATATAAATGCAAGTCTTTTTTCCTGGAGGAATCGGGAGCTCCTAGAGTTGAAAATCTCTAGTTGCAGTTTGAAATAATTTCCAAAGTTGGTTTTAAACTACAGATATATACATAAATTTGCCACTTGCTGGAATAGTATACTTGCCAGGAAAACTTCAAACAAAGCTATTAATAAAGTGACACAAGGAAATCAAAGACAGAAATTGTTTGTGGATATCTTTCTTTCTCTTCCCTTCTGTTCTAGGAATATATCTATGAAAAGCAAGTGTGTTTTTAAATCTATCTTTATAAAGCCAAATGGAGCAGATTATTAATATTTGAATATACCGTACAACAAAGGGATACTATGTCACTTCATTCCCCGCAGGGGAGTTCCTGATACCAACCTAGTCATCTGAGTAATAGAGCACAGAATTTTAAGTATTCTTGATTTCTGGCAAACCTATATCAGATCTGATGACAATGGCAAGATATATAATTATAAATTTTACCCTGCATTCCTTCACCACAGTACTTGCAGTCTATTACAAATCTATTTTTCAAATTATTAAAGTCTGTATATTTATGGATTTTCAGCAGTTTGGTGCACTAAATTGTGGTACCATTACAACATAAAGGGTAACAGTTTCTGCTCCACTGATTTTCAGGTTGGACTGTATTATCATAGGCGTATCAATGAAATTCACCTACATGTTATCAGAATGTTTATTGTATTCTTAGTTAAAATGTAACGCAAGAAGAATAAAATTGATATTATCAAGGCCATTTCGAAACAAATCCTGTTCATTGTTTTCTCTCTGTTTCCAATTAGCTGATTGCGAGACTGATGGTTATCTGAGTTCTTCTGGATTCTTGGATTCCAATGACAATTTGCACATGGCTGGCCAGTTAGCACCTAAATCTGGAATTGGACTTCAGTTTCCAGCAGTAAGTAACTGCCATGTAGCTGTAAACTTGTGGACTGTTTTCAGACAGTGCCAAGTAATCTAGTTCTCGGAGCCAATTACAGGAACACTGCTTAAGGACAGTTTTGTGTAGTGGCATCATGTTATCAGTCTGTGCCATTGCATTTTGGGCGATTTGGGTATATTGAAAGGCTCATCGTCTGGTTCCAGGGCAGTAAGGCAGTGTTATGGGAGATTAGAGAGTCATCCCCAAACCAGTGGATTCCAACAAAATCAAATGGGCTTAAGTTATGTGCTTCATAGAAACATAGAAACATAGAAAATAGGTGCAGGAGTAGGCCATTCGGCCCTTCTAGCCTGCACCGCCATTCAATGAGTTCATGGCTGAACATGCAACTTCATTACCCCATTCCTGCTTTCTCGCCATACCCCTTGATCCCCCTAGTAGTAAGGACTACATCTAACTCCTTTTTGAATATATTTAGTGAATTGGCCTCAACAACTTTCTGTGGTAGAGAATTCCACTGGTAAAATGAGGGCTCGTCTTCACTTTGCAATTCTTCTCAATTTTCATTTACAAATAGTTATATCTATTAAACCTTACCATTTGATTTCCTGCTAGCAAAATGAAAACTTACAAGATCATGTTTTGCAAGTTAATAAACTGTTAGATTTACTAATTTGTTTGAAGAATGCTGTCATGTGGCGGTGCACCACGTAAGTTGAAAAAGGATAACTATGTGCTATTTAATTAGCATGATAAACAATTATAATAACTTACTGGAAAACTGAGTTGAAGTAAATAGTGATTAGATGACGCCAAGCTTTCAAGGGTTTCAAAAGTCTGAAGGTTGTAGGAAGAAGGAAAGACTAATGGAGCTAAGGAGTTGTACATATTTCATGCCCTGGGGAGCAATGATTTAGAGTAAGAGACTGTGTATAAAAGTCTTGATTGCAACATGGGAATGCAGAAAGAACAAAAAGCATATTTGAAAAGAACAGACTTTTAAAGTTCTGAGCACTGAGGCTGTGTGACTTGAAGGAAGTTGATGAATGTACAATTGTTAGAGTGAGAAGATTTGAGGAGACTATTACATAAAGAAGGAACAGGGTGGAGAGAGCCAAACCCTAGGGGACGTTTGTTAATGGAAAAGGTGTCAAACCATCAACTGCAGCATAGATTTGAAAGAAAGACGAAAGAGCCAAGAACATTGTGTTAGTGGGAGGCCATATGAAGGGTAACTTGCTTAGAAGTGTACAGTACCAGATCTTGTCCAAGGCTTTGAAAAAGTTCAAGTCAGTAATTTAGATCATTCAGCACAGTGGTCAAGGGCAGAGTTCCTAAATACGTAACATACATCAATAGTGGAATGTTACTGCCTGTCATTGTTTAGGCTAGGGCTTCTGAAGTAATGGGCAATTTAAAAGTAAATATGTTCCACAACTTTAGAAAGCACTGATTTAACAGGGTGAATCCTGAAGTAACAACTAATTCCTATTTTAATATTTTACAAGCTAACTAATATAGGAGAAGAATGTTGGAAACAGCACAGGATCCACATATTGGGGCAAATTTGTGGATCCTGTGCTGTTTCCAACACACCTGGACAGTAATCTGATGGAAAGAGGCGGAGCTGATCGTATGCCTGTTATAGAACTTGCCCCATTTTTATTTCCTTCAATGGACTGAAAGTCAGATCGGTTCTACAACGGGTGGGCAATCAGCTCCGTTCCACCAGACTACGGCTCAGTTCTTTAGTTGTTGTTTCTGGTCACTGAAGCTTTTTTAGTTCGTTTAGTATTGTATTTCAGTAAATGTTGCATAATTCTTACTGCCTTTTGCGTCTTTCTATTGCAGAGCATTGCTGTGACTATTCCCTCAAAACACCATTTGTCACTTCACAGTGGGCTAAATTCACCAATTGACAGGTAAACCCAAAGACTATAAACCATTAACTCAAGATTCCATATTTCTGTTAAATCTTTAATCAACTTGTCCTCCCATTTTAAAGGTTTGTGTATCTGAATCCCTAACTCCAAATGTCTAAGCAAATAGGATTTTAAGAAAGCAAACAACATTATGGTAGTAAGCTATAAGTCTACTTTAATTTATTTTTTAAACTTGTGTTCATTTTCTGACTGACTTTTAAATTTGAAAGTCTTTATTGTGTAACTTTCACATTCTTATCTGGGCCACAACATGCAGTTCTTCAAAGAAGTAGAACAATCTATATTAGAAAGGGTACAATATTTGATTAAAGGGTTGATTTTTTTTTTATATGGTGTCACCAGAAAATGATTGTACGATCATAAAGATTTTGTTGTCAACTTTTTGTGGAATAACAACATGTTATGCAACAAAAATCATTTTATGTTTCAAGAAATAATGTAAAAGTGAAAATTAGACCAGTTTTCACAATAGCTAAAACTTTATGTTCTATGAAGGATTAAATAATTTGAGTAAGAGAAAGAATTAAAGCTTTGCAGCCACTTAGAGCTGGCACATCTATAATTAGGATTCAGTAACCATATTTGAAGGTAAATATCACGAGTCATTGAAAACCATAAGCATTTTACAATTTGGCCATAAAATGTATCACTTTATGGTTCCTTTATTTTTTCAGTGTATCACATGTCATGCATGCAATATAAGCTAGCTCGTTTAACCTCTTCCTCCCCTAGTTTAGGCTCCACAGTCTTGCTGCATTCCACCTAGTGTATTGACTAGTATTTGAGGAAATTCATCCCATTTTTGGCAGCTGTCCTCCAGGAACAAGGAGCTCTGGGATGGGAACCTACAGCCATCGTCTGAATTACCTGCAACTGTTGGGTTAAATGCAACACTTTTTAAATCAAGAGTCCAATGATTTGGACTTGCTGAAAGAAATTGTAAATAATAAAAATAAATATGTCTCAAATTTGTAACATTTACAGTCATTGAATGGAATCACACTTCTCTTATAATGGAATTACTACCTCCTCAGAGTGGAAGCATAAATACTAATCTTCCATTATTTTTTTAACTCAATGTTACTTTTACATGTCGGCATCTGCAGTATTTTCAGAAACCGTGTCATGTAGCAAATCCTTCTTACAGCTAGCTATGACCAAAAGACTGAACAAGTTGATGGAAATCTAGCACTATATTTTTATAATGTTGGTGCCATTTTCTGTTCTTTTATGCAGCTATGCTTCAGATGTTGCTTCTGGAATGAGTGATGGGTATGAAGGTCTATCTGCAGGAGAAGGATCAACAAAATTGCCAATAAAACGTATATCGAGCAAACTCATTCGAAGGCGTGGCCGATCCAGGCTACGGATCCTTAATGTAAGCATTCCCCAATTCAGGCAGGTGCCAGCGAACAAAATGAGGCACAAATGCCAAGGGGAATTTCTCCGCCCAACTTTAACTTTCCCTCACATTCACACAGCAAGTTCTTCACAATGTGGTACAAAATTTATGTTTACACTCCCATTGTAAAGGAAAGAGTGTCGCACGCAAGTAAAAGTTACAGGGGTCGAAATTCGGTATCGCCCTGTTTTGGGGGCGGTAACCAAGGTGAGGCGGGACTTCCTGTGCCCGGCGCAGAAGTCCCGCTCTGGCAGCGAAATTGGGGTTTACCGCCCCCTAGAGGAAGTGGAGTGCAATGTTGGGGGGAGCGCAATCCTAACTCCACTTCCTCTCGGGGGGGCGAGTGCTGGGCGTGCGGATGTGCGGCCTCTCCGCGTAGCGCTGATGCAAGCACGGGGCCCTCCCCTCCCCTTCTAGTAAAGGGAAGCGTATGCTGCGAGCTCCACAGTCGGGCGAAGGGCCTCCACTCGGCCCCCGAGGATGCGGGTTCCAGTGGACGCAGCCCGGCACAGAAGCAGAGTGCCGGGTTGCACCATCGTAGTACGGACCCCTCGAAGTGAAGAACAGAAGGCCGGACCGGTAAGTTGGCCACGAGAAAAAGATAGCACCGTGTACCTCGCCTTTAATTTTTGCCCCACGAGTAGTGTGCGGCCTGGTTCGCGACCCGCGAGGTTGGCGCTGACATCGCCCAGGGAGGCCCCACGGGACGCTGGCCAATTTCCGCCGTGGGGCGAAACGGGCCGGTGCGGGTCAAAAACGGGGCGCTGTGCATGGCAATGACCCAACCGCACCTCCCCTCGGTGAAAACCCATTTGCGCCCCCCCAGAGATGCCAACGGCAGGTGCACAAGCCCAATTTTGCCGATTTCTCTCCCTCCCCAACCAGAAAGCAGCATCAGATCGGCGGTCTGGCCCGCACAGCTCGCCAGATCAATGGAATTGAGGCCCTGGCCTCAAAATAGTTCAGGCCTCACCACAACAACAGCAGCCGGTGGCGGATGGATTCTGTCTGCCAAATGCCATTTTGCGCCGAAAGTTAGCCCCTTTTTCCTTGGCATCTGTGTCTTTAGCTCTTTCATTTGCTTTAAAGATTCTGATTCCTTTCCCAAGGGAATAACTGTAATTGATCCAGTTAGTACAGATTATACTAGCTGTTGCTGTCACATGCCATGCATGCTCATTGTTAACACTTTCCATTCCCGCTGCAGATTTCAGACAAAGGAGACCGAGTTGCAGAGTGCCAGCTCCAGACACACAACAACAAAATGGTAACATTCAAGTTCGATTTAGAAGGCGATAACCCTGAAGATATTGCAGCAGTTATGGTAGGTAAAGCATGGGAAAGTTCCTCTTCTTTAGGGAAAACTAGGCGTGAAATCAATGTCTGGTAGAAAATTGGCAGCCCATTTTGAAGTCAACAGCAAACAAAATCGGACAGAGTGTGAAACAGAGTGCTGATTCATTATTTCCCATTTTCCATTACCTGGAAAGACCAATTTCACCCCCACTAAGTCTTTTCACCTGTCTCCCTGAAATCAAGCCGTGCTGTTAATAACTCTATATGGCTCAAATATTATCTACGTATAGCCCTTGATTATTTTTTATGATGCTGCTATTTTCATATTTACCACCTTTCTCTTTCTCATCATTTTTTTTCTCCATTTTAATTAATTTTTTTATCCTCTCATATTTTACACTACAATTCAGTTGAGAGGACAAGCAAACAACCTCCTCCCAGGTTTCTGCCAGTGCTGCTCCTGCTACTCGGAGATGTTAAAGAGCACTTGGGAAGATTCATGCATGGGATTTGCTCAGCCATTCAAAGTTAAAACTGCCAGTGAAGTGCCAATGCTGATTCCGTTTGAAGTAAATGCCTCAGTCACCTTGGGCACATCCTTTTACCGCGAGCATTCTGCAGCCAAGCGAGCAGCTGATCAGCCCACTCCAAGGCCTCTGTTCTCAGCCAGGCACCAACAGTCTGGAGATAAGACTTTTAATTCCCTACCTCACGGGGAAGTGCTAGGCCTTCACTTGGTGTCACCTGTCAGCACTGTAGTTGCGATCAGGAACTCCAGAGCATGAAAGAATTGAATAACTTCTGCCTTGGAGTTATTGCATTAGTGGAGGATCCACATTTGCAAAATAAAAATAACATGCCGAATTATGAATTGATTAGTAGTTTTGCAGTACATTCTAACAATCATTCTTTTATGAAGTAAAGAGAAAATGTTGTGACTATATTGCTGAAACATAGTTCATGATATTATCCCATAACAAACCATTATATCTGTCAATCAGATTATCAAAGTGTTTAGTTGAAGATGTTGATTGGAACATTTAGGATATTATAGTAATTCTGCAAATGTGGGCACTCCAAAAGCTAGTGTTACTTCTTTTGCATTTGCCATGAGTTGTAAATCTGCTTTGTAGCGCTGTGGCTGATTGTGCTATGACTTATTCAGATCAATAGGGAGTTCATTCTACTGTCAGAGCAGGATGGTTTTATCAGCAAGCTGCAAGAAATCATACACAAAGCAGAGGCTATGTTAAAGAAGGATATTCGCGGGGATCACAGTACAGATAAAGTTGCTAAGCAGTCAAGTGCTACGAATTCATGTGATTCTCAGGTAAGGAGCACTCTGTCTAGAATTTATTACTTCTGAACCATTAAACCATTGTAACAACCCAGCCTCCTTGTCTCCTTTGCCATATGGTCGTCAGCTATCATATCTTGTATAACAAACCTAATAGTGTCACAGGTTTATTAGCAGATGGGGACAGAGTCCAGTCACTACCCTCCTCTTTTTATTTGACTGATGAATAATTCTTATTTAATTTATTTTTACAAAAAAAATTTAGACAGTGTAAAATTGAGTAATAAAACCATTAAATTACTGTTACCGATAACAGTCCATTAATGCTTAAGCACCTACATGATAAAATAATGGACAGAGGAATGCTATAAGTCTGTGTCCACTATTACCAATAAGAGTATTTTGTAGCCTAGTTTGTTTCAGATTGTATAGCCTGAAAACTATGCATATGTGTAACCTACTAAGGAAAAGTAAATACTGTAATGCTAATGTGCTTCTGGGCAGTAGAAAGGTGGATATTCCTATTTAAATTATCCTGCCTATACTCTGTGCTTTGATTAATTTACAGATTAATATCTATATCTAATATTTTTCTGTAACCTAAAAAAATGAATGATAAACATGTAACTTTAGTCTTGTGTTGCACAGGGAGAAGGCCAGTTAAACCAGGTACCACATCCCACATTATTGCCTCCAGCTGGGATAGGTAAGTTAAACAATTAATACTTTCTTGTCTGCATCTCTATATCTGTTACACCTTTTAAAGTGGTATTTATGCTGAAGTATAGACTTATTTGGTAGCACTGTCACCTTTGAGTCAGACGGTTGTGGGTTCAAGCACCAGAGACATAAGAGCAGGAGTAGGCCATTCGGCCCCTCGAGCCTGCTCTGCCATTCAATTAGATCGTGGCTGATCTTCTATCTCAACTCCACTTTCCTGCACTATCCCCATATTCCTTGATTCCCTTAATATCCAAAAATCTATTATAGAACATAGAAATTAGGTGCAGGAGCTGGCCATTCGGCCCTTCGAGCCTGCACCGCCATTCAATAAGATCATGGTGATCATTCAACCACAGTACCCCTTTCCTGTTTTCTCACCATACCCCTTGATCCCTTTTGAATATATCTAACGAACTGGTCTCAATAACTTTCTGCAGTAGAGAGTTCCACAGGTTAACCACTCTCTGAGTGAAGAAGGTTCTTCTCATCTCGGTCCTAAATGGCTTACCCCTTATTCTTAGACTGTGACCCCTGGTTCTGGAATTCCCCAGCAACGGGAACATTCTTCCTGCCTCTAACCTGTCCAATCCCGTCAGAACCTTCCCTGTACTCCCTCAATAGCAAGAACGTCCTTCCACAGATTAGGGGACCAAAACTGAACACAATATTCTAGGTGTGGCCTCACCAAGGCCCTGTACAACTGCAGTAAGACCTCCCTGCTCCTATACCCAAATCCTCTAGCTATGAAGGTCAACATGCCATTTGCCGTCTTCACCGCCTGCTGTACCTGCATGCCGAACTTCAATGACTGATGTATCATGACACCCACGTCTCATTGCACCGCCCCTTTTCCTAATATGTCACCATTCAGATAATAGTCTATCTTCTAGTTTTTGCCACCAAAGTGGATAACCTCACACGTATCCACATTATACTGTATCTGCCATGCATTTGCCTACTCACCTAACCTGTCCAAGTCACCCTGCAATCTCTCAGCATCCTCCTGACAGCTCACACCGCCACCCAGCTTAGTGTCATCTGCAAACTTGGAGATATTACATTCAATTTCTTCATCTAAATCATTGATGAATATTGTAAATAGCTGGGGTCCAAGCACTGAATCCTGCAGCAACCGACTAGTCACTGCCTGCCATTCTGAAAAGGACCCATTTATTCCGACTCTCTGCTTCCTGTCTGCCAACCAGTTCTCTATCCATGTCAATACATTACCTCCAATACCATGTGCTTTAATTTTGCACACTAATCTCTTGTGTGGGACCTTGTCAAAAGCCTTTTGAAAGTCCAAATACTCAACATCCACTGGTTCTCCCTTATCCACTCTACTAGTTACATCCTCAAGAAATTCTAGAGGATTTGTTAAGCATGATTTCCCTTTCATCACGCTGACTTGGACCGATCCTGTCACTGATTTCTAAATGCGCTGCTATTTCATCTTTAATAATTGATTCCAACATTTTCCCCACCACTGATGTCAGGCTAATCGGTCTATAATTCCCCGTTTTCTCTCTCCATCCTTTTTTAAAAAGTGGTGTTACATTAGCTACCCTCCAGACCAAAGGAACTGATCCAGAGTCAATAGAATGTTAGAAAATGATCACCAATGCATCCACTATTTCTAGGGCCACTTCCTTACGTACTCTGGGATGCAGCCAATCAGGCCCTGGGGATTTATCGGCCTTCAATCCCATCAATTTCCCTAACACAATTTCCTGACTAATAAGGATTTCCTTCAGTTTCTCCTTTTCGCTACACCCTCGAACCCCTAGTATTTCCGGAAGGTTATTTGTGAAGACAGATCCAAAGTATTTGTTCAATTGGTCTGCCATTTCTTTGTTCCCCATTATAAATTCACCTGATTCTGTCTGCAAAGGACCTACATTGGTCTTCACTAATTTTTTTTCTCTTCACATATCTATAGAAGCTTTTGCAGTCTGTTTTTATGTTCCCTGCAAGCTTCCTCTCATACTCTATTTTCCCCCTCCTAATTAGCCCTTTGTCCTCCTCTGCTGAATTCTAAATTTCTCCCAGTCCTCAGGTTTGCTGCTTTTTCTGGCCAATTTATATGCCTCTTCCTTGGATTTAACACTATCACTAATTTCCCTTGTTAGCCACGGTTGAGTTATCTTCCCCTTTTAATTTTTACTCCAGACAGGGATGTACAATTGTTGAAATTCATCCATGTAATCTATAAATGTCTGCCATTGCCTATCCACAATCAACCCTTTAAGTATCATTTGCCAGTCTATCCTAGCCAATTCACGTCTCATACCATCGAAGGTACCTTTCCTTAAGTTCAGGACCCGAGAGTCTGAATTAACACTGTCACTCTCTATCTTAATAAAGAATTCTACCATATTATGGTCACTCGTCCCCAGGGGTCTTCGCACAACAAGATCGTTAATTAGTCCTTTCTCATTACACAACACCCAGTCTAGGATGGCCAGCTCTCTAGTTGGTTCCTCGACATATTGGTCTAGAAAGCCATCCCTAATACAATCCAGGAAATCCTCCTCCACTGCATTGCTACTAACTTGGTTAACCCAATTTATATGTAGATTAAAGTCGCCCATGATAACTGCTGTACCTTTATTGCACGCATCCCTAATTTCCTGTTTGATGCCATCCCCAACCTCACTACTACTGTTTGGTGGTCTGTACACAACTCCCACTAGCATTTTCTGCCCTTTGGTGTTCCGCAGCTCTACCCATACAGATTCCACATCATCCAAGCTAATGTCCTTCCTTACTATTGCATTAATCTCCTCTTTAACCAGCAACGCTACCCCACCTCCTTTTCCTTTGTCTATCCTTCCTGAATGTTGAATACCCCTGGATGTTGAGCTTCCAGCCTTGGTCACCCTGGAGCCATGTCTCCATGATCCCAATTATATCACAATCGTTAATAGCTGCCTGCGCAGTTAATTCATCCACCTTATTGCGAATACTCCTCGTATTGAGGCACAGAGCGTTCAGGCTCTTTGTCCCTTTAGTATTTTGCTGTAATGTGGCCCTTTTTGTTTTTTGCCTTGGGTTTCTCTGCCCTCCACTTTTACTATTCTCCTTTCTATCTTTTGCTTCTGTCCCCATTTTATTTCCCTCTGTCTCCCTGCATAGGTTCCTATCGATCTCTGTCTTGAATATACTCAAAGACTGAGCCTCCAAAGCCCTCTGGGGTAGAGAATTCCAAAGATTCACCACCCTCTGAGTGAAGCTATTTCTCCTCATCTCAGTCCTGAATAGCCGACCCCTTATTCTGAGACCGTGATCCCTGGTTCTAGACTCTCCAGCCAAGGGAAACAACCTCCCTGCATCTACCCTGTCAAGCCCTGTAAGAATTTTGTATGTTTCAATGAGATCACCTCTCATTCTTCGAAACTCGAGAGAATATAAGCCTAGTCTACTCAATCTCTCCTCATCGGACAATCCCCCCATCGCAGGAATCCCAGACTTGAGCAAAGATAACTATGACAGCCAGTCCTTGTTGCTATTATGTATATTATTGAATTCCACTACATACCTTGATCTGTTTATTCTGTGATAGAAGGAGCGAGTACCTCTCTCAGTCATGTGGTAGAGTCTGCAACGAGGAAGTTTTTGGTCAGCCGTGTTCCTGAAAATAAGCTGCCAAGTTCTTTGACACTTAACTCATCACCTCAGCCTTCTATCTTCCCCACACCTACAGGTATGAATGCCTTACAAAACCAAATGTCTTTATATACTGGAATAATAATGCTAGGATGAAGATTTTAGAACAGTAATCTCATCTCTTTTTTTAATATAAAGTACACATTTGTAATAAAAAGGCCAGCTCACATTATACCATAGGTGTTACAAAATCATTACTGATTGCACAAAATGGATCACATCTGGCTCTCCATCTCTTGGCATAGTTATATCGTGCAGTGTGAGCTGTTCAAGACCTTTGGGTCCGGTAAAACTCTGTCAGAGTACTCCTTGTTGTTAAAATATTTAAATGTCCAACTATCTGATCGGCTTTTAGTTGTCTGTATGAAAGTTCTCCGCAATAAAAAGCAAGCTCTCCACGTGAGGGTTGGTCAATGTATTTCTCTACCCTAGCTTCACTGGGAGTCTGATAAATCACATGGATTCCTGTAAAGGTGAGACCACTATGCATCAGAACTGCAAGCACTTGCTTGAAATTACGAGAGAATCGCCCTACCATGGAGAGTACTAAGTATGTTGTTGGGACAAAAACTTAAAAACATGTTGTGATTTCTTATTGACTTATTCTTAGCATCCAGGCTCCTTAGCATTATGTGGACTTGATTTAGTCCTTTTGTGGCTAGTTTAGTTGTTCCTAATATTGCAATTAATCTGTGGGGGAGAAATTCACTATCGCTCTGTTTGTGGTGCTAATTTTTAAAAGTTTGAAAAGTTAGCGCCAGGTGCTAATTATTTCAAACTTTATAAAAAATTGCTGATTGCACGCCAAGAAGGAAATGGACGCTAAGTTGAGCAATCCACTTCCTTCTTGGAGAGCAAACAGCAGCAGGCAGGGCAGAGACTTCAGCAGCCATGCAGTGCTGCCGCATTCAAAGGCTCCTTCCCTCCCTTAATGGGAAGGGCCAACACTGCAGGGTCTGCAATTTAAAAAGTACCTACCTGGACCACCACCAAGGCAGCCGCGATCCCACACTCCAGTAAAGTGCTCGGCTGATCGATCGCGGGCAAGATCCCACGAAAAAGACTTGAATAAGAAAGATAAGGTTTTTTTTTTAATTACATCGGCCTCATTCCCTGTGCTCCATTTGTGCTAGCAGGATGGTACGAGCCAATTTCCACCCGAAGGTTTGCATCTCCTCTGTCTGGGATGGATTCATTCCAAGTCCCAGAGGTGAAAGACAAGTGTATAACCCGCTGCACTACTCCTGAGATTTTTTAGTAAAGGCTATAGAATCTGTGCGATGTATTTAGCTGCCTGTACAATTTTAAAAATAAATGATTAATTATTGTCTCAACACAAAAGGAAAAAATTGCAGATACTTGAAATCTGAAACAAAGACAGAAAATGGCAGAAACATTCAGCAGGTCAGTCAGCATCTGTGGAGAGAACGGATGAGTTAACATTTCCAGGGAGACCCATTTTGTTTCTGCACCTGAAACATTAAATTAGCTGTTCTCGTCACAGCTGCTGACTGACCTGCTGAGCGTTTCCAGCATTTTCTGTTTTATTAAAAATTGCCTAATTGTCTTTATCAGACATTCTTTAAAAATATCCCATTGCTTGTTTCCTAGTATAGTAACTGTAATTAAAATGTAATTTTTTCTGATGATAGTACATTCTGAACGTGCACTCCGGGAACAAAAACAGCTCTTAGTACTAGCACAGCAAAAATATAGGAACAGGAGAAGGCCATTTTAACCACTCGAGCTTGTTCTGCCATTCAATGAGATCACGGCTGACCTGCAATCTAACTCCATATCACCCACTGTTGCCCCATATTCCTTAATACCTTTGGTTAATAAAAATCTATCAATCTCAGATTAAAAATTAATAATTGACCTAGAATCAACTGTCACTTGTAGAAGAGAATTCCAAACCTCTACCACCCTTTGTGTGTAGAAGTGTTTCCTAATTTCACTCCTGAAAGGTCTGGCTCTAATTTTTAGACTATGCCACGCAGTCCTAGACTCCCCAACTGGCAGAAATAGTTTCTCTCTATCTACCCAACCGTTTCCCTTAATATCTTGAAAACTGCAATCAAATCACACCTTAACCTAGCTAGTTTGTGTAATCTCTCCTCGTAATTTAAGTCCAGGTATCATGCTGGTAAACCTACACTGCACTCCCTCCAAAGCTAATATATCCTTCCGATAGTGTGGTGCTCAGAACTGCTCACAATACTCCGGTGTGGTCTAAACAGGGGTTTGTATAGCTGTAGCATGACTTCTGCCCCCTTGTATTCTAGTCCTCTCGATATAATGGCCAGTATTCCATTAGCCTTCTTGGTTGTTTTTCTGTATCTGTTCATGACATTTTAATGATCTATGTACCTGGACCACACTTGAGTGTGTTTTTTCTAGGAGTTTGTGAATTGGTTAAACTGCTATTATTTTATTTTCCCACAGCTTCATCAAATATGTTCTACCAGCCCATAGCAACATTGCAACCAATTTCAACAGACCATGCATCAGTAGCAACCTACAGCACCATGGCACTTTCCAGTCTTGACCCAATTCCAGTCTCAGAAAGTGTACATAATGGAACTGACCTGTTCGTATCTACACCATCGCTGAATTTTGCGCCTGCGTTAACGTCTCTACCTCCTGCTACATGTGCTTCAAACCCTCTTCTAAACCTAGCACCGATTCAGCAAGGAAGTCCACAATACGCTGCTCAAAGAGAATTTCCAACAAAGGAAGCAGGGAATGTTGGCAAAGACATATCACAGTTTTTACAACAGAGTGATAACTGGCCATCAACCACACAGCCCTTGTCTGTCTTGGCTGATGTGCTATCGTTGATGTGCATGAGTCATCTGGCCCATACAATGTTACCAAGCAGTTCCTCACAGTATCCACTGATGTCCCCCTGTAGCAACACCTCATCTCCAGTCTCTCAGTTTTCGCCAGTCAATCTTTACGGGAGGTCCCCTCTTTTATCTCCAGAAACATATGCTGGACAACAGCCAAATAGTGCTGGCATGAAAAGTCGAGAAGAACAACTCGGATTATTTTTTCCTGAATGCAACAGATCTCGTGAGATACGCCAAAACTTCAGCCATGTACCAGGAGCATCAAGTTCTGAACTCGGTCATATGATATCATCACACAAAGAAACTGACTTCAGTCCAATATTTTTGGATATCCCACAACAGAATGTAACTCCTCCTACAAATAGTTTCATTCCTATGTCCACTGCAATGCCAGCCATTAACATGTGCACTCTATCAGCCAATTCTCCAGTTTATTCTCACCCCAGTACTATATATAATCTTGCAGGTCCCCTTCTGCCACAGCAGAATGTTAATCTAGGAAATTATGTAAACCCTGGTTTCTATGACAGCACATCAGTTTCACCTTCTATGCCTCAAGTTGCTGATCTAGCTCACTCAACTAAAGAGCTAGAGAATAGACCGTTCTCGGTAAGTAGAATTGTTAGTAAGTAGAATTGATTTAGAATTCTATAAACTAATCTCTGCAATTTATAAAATGCATAATTAAGATTATTAATTCTCCATAGTAATTCATCTGAATGTAATTGATTCGAAAGGCACGAGTGGGACCAAACTGACTGTTGAAATGCTGCATTGTTGTCATTTCAACAAACATAAATTATGAGTTCATTTTAAGTGAATAAATGGCGATTATAGTATTACAGATTATTTGAATTATATTGTAAAGAATGTGTTGTAAGAATGAAAAATACTTATCTGACACAATTTTCATTTACATTTATGTGAACCTCTTTTTTTTTAAAACAGCTGCTTGATATAAGTAACAAAAATATATCGCCATTGATTATAACTGAAGCCCTAACATCACAATCAGGAAAATCACCATTGCCTCCTATTACTGAGGGTAAGTTACCATTACAACTACAATATGCTTTGGAAAGTTGCAATGCTTTATTTATTACAAATTAATTAAATAGCATTTTCAATTTCCAACCATTTCATTCTTCCATCCATTCACAATTGGTATCATTTGTCACTTCTGTGATGGAACTGTAAAGCTGCGGCATTTTTTTCAATGACCGTTTGGTGAATTGTATGTTTCTTAAATTTACAATCAATGTGGTACAGTTTATTGGCAATCTCCTTACTGAAATAAACTACTTTCATTATTAACTCGAAATCCCTCAATGTACCACGTTGATCTTACAGGCAAGGTTACGGAAGCTACAAGTCTTTGCATGCGGGATATGTTTAAAGTATTTGTGGAATTTCTAGTCATATCAGTGTTTACAATCTTCCTGCCAATATGGCCGCTATTTCTGGCACCCCATATTGGGCAACACAAGGCACTGAGTTTAATTTTTAATAATAGCAACGTTTTTGCTAATAGAAATTCAGAAGCACGTATGTATCTGCTATGTGCTATTTTAGCCACTCATTAATATATTCCTGCCTATTTTAATAGTCTTATCCTGTTTAAAATAAATAGTGATGTAACCACTGACGATTAATTTCAATTTGTCAAAGAAAAGGTAACATAAAAGGGAACATAGCCATATCTTTTTCTTTTTTTGCTTCTTTTACTAATAGTGTGCTTTGTAAACACTCATGATGCATAGGCAGTGTAGTTGTCCATTGTGCTGTGATACTAAGTTGTGGGGTTAAAGATTTGTGCATGGAATTGAGACACATTTGTGTCTACAAATTCCAACATGATCACTTACTAATCGTAGCTATCTCATCAAGGGAAGATACAAAATCGAAACAAGCAGTTACCCTCCAGAAAGGAGGAAAAGTTGGACAGCATATGTGCTCCAACCATTTCTGTGCACAGAACAGGGAGATGTAATAGAGAGAAGAAAAAAACTTCAAAAATAAGCAATAAACATGACTAGTACAAAAATTGGTGATACACAAAGGTTGCAAAATTTATTGTAATTGTTTTGATGGCATATTAACCTTTAGAGGATTGCCCCACCATTTTGTACCAAAATGTATGAAAATAAATCATTTAATGAAACTTATGAGTTAAGAAATGTTCTTGTGTGAGTATATATATATTTCAATATTACAACACCAATCAATACAAACCTACAGGAAATGAATTTTGCTGAATTCATAGGAAAGGAATAAAGATGTATTTTAAAAGCTAAGACGTTATTTCAGTATGCAAAGCTAAAACCAGCAAATTCTCCCTCCACTGTTAACCTGTTGCTGAGTGCTTTGTTATCTTGTTTGCTGATGTTTAGGTGAGTGGAGATACTGAACTCATTAGTTGTAGCCATTAGCAAACATCTCTAGTCCAGAAAAGAAACCAAGACTGCATACCTTAGCTGAGATTAGAAACAAATTATGGTGTGAAATAAATTAACCTTAAATGATACCTGAATGCAATTAATCTGACAAGTTCCTGAACTATTTTGCAAAGAATGGGAACAATTTTGTACATTCAAATATGTTAAAATTATATTCCACTGTAGTATTACTCCACTTTAAGACCGAGATGAAGAGGAATGTCTTCACTCAAGAAGGTTGTGAATCTTTGGAATTCTCTGCCGCAGAGGGCTGTGGATGCTGAGTCTCTGAGTATATTCAAGGCTGAGATAGATTTTGGGAGTTTAGGGGAATCAAGGGATATGGAGATCGGGCAGGAAAGTGGAGTTGAGGTTGATGATCAACTATGATCTTATTGAATGGCAGAGCAGGCTCAAGGGGCCGTATGGCCTATTCCCGCTCCGATTTCTTATGTTCAAATAAAGTAGGTGGAAATTTGATATCCAAGAAACGACAGTGAAATAATTAGTTGATTTTTTTATTTACTAGCATTATTTTTAAACCGGCTGATATATAAAATAATGGTAACATGTTTCAGAGACAAAAATAAACCCATGATTTGAATCTGGATGCTGAGAAAGCAAGTTAATATGCCAAGGTAATTAGTTAGTACGATTATCAAGCTGGAATAGTAAATGGTCAGAGTTCAGTGGCTATAGCAGTGAGACAGGAGGCACATTGTGGTTTTTGCCAACTAACTTTCTGTCTTTTCACATCAACGTGCTGACCAATTAGCAAGCTGATTGGATGAGAATCTGGAAAGTGAGTTAGCAGGATCCATGAGATGATCAGCAAGATGGAGGGAGCTGAGCTGGAAGAATGAGGCTCGAGAGTCAGGACTGCCAATCGTCGCGTGCAATGTTACTGGGGCTGGAAGGGCAACTAGACAGGATGTTGGCTCAGTTCAGGAGATTGGAGCAGTGAGTTGGTATGGGGGAGGAGCCAGACCAGCCAGGAAACAGGCTGGAATGCTTCAGTGCTGATCATAGATCTGTATTGTGGATTCAGTGCTCCAACAAGATTAGTTTTACATATTTTCTAAAGAATATTAGTTGTAGATGTTGCTATAAAGAGAGAAACATAGAAACATAGAAAATAGGTGCAGGAGCAGGCCATTCAGCCCTTCGAGCCTGCACCACCATTCAATATGATCATGGCTGATCATGCAACTTCAGTACCCCATTCCTGCTTTCTCTCCATACCCCTTGATCCCTTTAGCCATAAGGGCCACATCTAACTCCCTTTTGAATATATCTAACAAACTGGCCTCAACAACTTTCTGTGGTAGAGAATTCCCCAGGTTCACAATTCTCTGAGTGAAGAAGTTTCTCCTCATCTCGGTCCTCAATGGCTTACCCCTTATCCTTAGACTGTGACCCCTGGTTCTGGACTTCCCCAACAACGGGAACATTCTTCCTGCATCTAACCTGTCCAATCCCGTCAGAATTTAATATGTTTCTATGAGATCCCCTCTCATTCTTCTAAATTCCATTGAATATAAGCCTAGTCGATCCAGTCTTTCTTCATATGTCAGTCCTGTCATCCGGGGAATCAGTTTGGTGAACCTTTGCTGCACTCCCTCAATAGCAAGAATGTCCTTCCTCAGATTAGGAGACCAAAACTGTACACAATATTTAAGGTGTGGCCTCACCAAGGCCCTGTACAACATTATTAAGATCTCCCTGCTCCTATACTCAAATCCTCTCGCTATGAAGGCCAACATGCATTTGCCGCCTTCACCGCCTGCTGTACCTGCATGCCAACTTTCAATGACTGATGTACCATGACATCCAGGTCTCGTTGCACCTCCCCTTTTCCTAATCTGTCACCATTCAGATAATAATCTGCCTTCCTGTTTTTGCCACCAAAGTGGATAACCTCACATTTATCTACCTTATACTGCATCTGCCCACTCACCTAACCTGTCCAAGTCACCCTGCAGCCTCTTAGCATCCTCCTCACAGCTCACACTGCCACCCAGCTTAGTGTAATCTGCAAACATGGAGATATTACATTCAATTCCTTCATCTAAATCAGTAATATATATTGTAAATAGCTGGGGTCCCAGCACTGAACCTTGCGGTACCCCACTAGTCACTGCCTGCTATTCTGAAAAGGACCCGTTTATTCCGACTCTCTGCTTCCTGTCTGCCAACCAGTTCTCTATCCACATCAATACATTACCCCCAATCCCATGTGCCTTAATTTTGCACACTAATCTCTTGTGTGGGACCTTGTCAAAAGCCTTTTGAAAGTCCAAATACACCACATCCACTGGTTCTCCCTTATCCATTCTACAAGTTACATCCTCAGAAAATTCTAGAAGATTTGTCAAGCATGATTTCCCTTTCATAAATCCATGCTGACTTGGACCGATCCTGTCACTGCTTTCCAAATGCGCTGATGTCGGCAAATCGGGAGCCAGTCTTGTATTTAAATTGCCTGGTTTAAAAAAAAAATCTAGTTCATGGAATATTAATAACTAAGAACATATTACAAAATGGCTGCTATTTATTACTTTAGTTTATCATTATTTTTCACATTCAAATTGTACCTGGATAAGATGAACATGATTGGCTGGTTTGATGGTTTTATGTGCTTTCCTTCAAGAAAAACTAACGGAATGGGTGGAAGTAAATTGCATATAAATGATATTCTGCTCATGGAATATTGCTGTAAGAAATATGACAAACATTCAAAGCAGGGCGGCTTTAATTTTTTCTAATGTTTTGCAGAGTTCAAGAATTTTCAGCAATCTGGTTCACCTCAGCCCCTTACAGTAGGACGCTTTGAGGTTTTGAACACTCAAGGTCCAATCAGAGAGGTTTCTCAGCTGACAACTCAGGGTGAAACTAAAACAGGAGGTCTGTCGGTTCCAGACAACAGTACTACATTGAGACCAACTATGACACTCAGGGAACCACTATTGGATGTTGGATTCAGTACTGCACTAGGAAGTCTTCAGGGCAGTAACTCAGTGCCACCACCAAGCTCATCCAACCAGGCTGTGCAGCCTTCCTTAGGAATTGCTGAAGCTGCTCTCGATAGTAACAAAGTAATGGGCTGTTCAGCAGATGAAAAACAAAACACTGATTCCAAACTATCAGATGAGCACACTGATTCAATCCCAGTGCATGGGTGGATTCAGTATTCACGGTCTGCCGTCTACTTCAGCAGTGACGATTCTGAAAGTGATGACGATGAGATATTTGAAGAGTTGCAAAATCTGAGAGAAAAGTAAGCTCTGAGTTATGGCTATGTACTATTTGTTGTTTGTGGTGCAGTACCCAATATTGTTTGGGCCAGATAAACTGAATTTATATTTTGAAAGATGTTTTTTTTTAAGTTCTTCCTCAAGTGCAAATCTGCCTCCTATTTCGCATTTTAATTTTACATATACATAAGAAATAGGAGCAGGAGCAGGCCATTTGACTCCTCGAGCCTGCTCTGCCATTTAATAAGATCATGGCTGATCTGATCATGGATTCAGCTCCTCTTAACCCTTTTGTTCCCTTATTGCTCAAAAATCTGTCTTTCTCTGCCTTAAATATATTCAGTGACCCAGCCTCCCAATTCCAAAAATTTATAACCCTCTGAGAGAAGAAATTCCTCCTTGTCTCAGTTTTAAATGGGAAGCCCCTTATTCTGAGACTATGTCTCCTAGTTTTAATTTCCCTCATGAGTGGAAATATCCTCTCTGCATCCACCTTGTCGAGCCCCCTCATTATCTTATGTTTCGATAAGATCACCTCTCATTCTTCTGAACTCCAATGAGTATAGGCCCAACCTACTCAACCTATCTTCATAAGTCAACCCCCTCATCTCCAGAATCAACCTAGGGAACTCTAATGCAAGTATATCCTTCCTTAAATATGGAGACCAAAACTGTACACCGTAGTCTAGGTGTGGTCTCACCAATACCCTGTACAGTGGTAGCAAGACTTCTCTGCTTTTATACTCTATCCCCCTTGCAATAAAGGCCAACATTTCATTTGCCTTCCTGGTTACTTGCTGTACCTGCATACTGACTTTTTGTGTTTCATGCACAAGAACCCCCAGGTCCCTCTGTACTGCAGCACTTTGCAATTTTTCTCCATTTAAATTATAATTTACGCTTCTATTTTTTCTGCCAAAGTGGATAACCTCACATTTTCCCACATTGTACTCCATCTGCCAAATTTTTGCCCACTCACTTAGCCTGTCTATATCCCTTTGCAGATTTTTGTGTCCTCCTCACAATTTGCTTTCCCACCCATTTTTGTATCAATAGCAAACTTGGCTACATTACACTTGGTCCCTTCATCCAAGTTATTAATATAGATTGTAAATAGTTGAGGCTCCAACACTGATCCCTGCAGCACCCCACTAGTTATTGTTTGCCAACCGGAATATGACATGTTTATATAGAAAGTTTATTTCATTTTTTGTTTTTTATCGTTCCTATTTTTCAGTAAAAATAGATCAGAATCTATACTGGTAGGCACGGAATAAAAATCATACTGAATTGGTCCGATCATTTTTTCAACCAATCTACCATTAGTTGAGACCAGTACTAAATACATATACCATTAACATTACTAGCAGATCTCCCATGGAGTTGTTATGGTAAGTTGCAGGATGGGTTGTTTTATAATGGCAGGAGTATTATACCAATGTACAATGTATTATGGAGCTCTGTTTTTGTGGAATTGCTATTTGATGAGAGAAGTTTTCAGTTTGAAAGGTGCTGATGAATTTCCAGTTCCTGGTTAGATGATTGCCTTCACTTCTGTTCATACTTCTGACACTTTAAAGTGTGACATTTGAAATGTAACATGTGCAAAACCAAAATTTTCCAAATTGGATTGCTTACACACAGGGATAATACATTTCCTAGGAGTTAAGCTACAGTTTTAAACATAGAAAATAGGTGCAGGAGTAGGCAATTTGGCCCTTCGAGCCTGCACCACCATTCAATAAGATCATGGCTGATCATTCCCTTAATACCCCTTTCCTGCTTTCTCTCCATACCCTTTGATCCCTTTAGCCATAAGGGCCAAATCTAACTCCCTCTTGAATATATCCAATGAACTGGCATCAACAACTCTCTGCAGTAGGGAATTCCACAGGTTAACAACTCTCTGAGTGAAGAAGTTTCTCCTCATCTCAGTCCTAAATGGTCTACCCCTTATCCTAAGACTGTGACCCCTGGTTCTGGACATCCCCATCATCGGGAACATTCTTCCCGCATCTAACTTGTCTAATCCCGTCAAAATCTTATATGTTTCTATGAGATCCCCTCTCATCCTTCTAAACTCCAGTGTATAAAGGCCCAGTTGATCCAGTCTCTCCTCATATGTCAGTCCCGCCATCCCGGGATAGACCTGAGCGATCTAAGAGGGGAAAAAAATCCTTCTCATTTTATATAACATTCATAATGTGATTTATTTGTCATGCCATTCAATCAGAAGAGGTGGTGCTGTTGTCACAATACTCTGTGCAGAGGCAACAGCATCCTTATATTTCAGTAAAACAAACTGGTTATTGGCTCTGCAATGTCAATAGATAAATAGACTGATTAAAGTACGAGTATAAATTTGCAAATTGGTTTTGCTGAAACCTAAATAGTGGCTGAAATAAAAACAGAAAATGCTGGAAATACTCAGCAGGTCAGGCAGCATCTGTGGAGAGAAACCGAGTTAACGTTTCGGGTCGATGCCTTAACTTGTGCGCATGTGCAAAATCCAAATTTTACTCTGGAATGTGCAGGGCCATTGCTTACACGGAGGTATCATATATTTCCTCGGAGCTAGGCTGCAGTTTTGGGACCGATGAAGGGTCAACAACCTGAAACGTTAACTCTGATTTTCTCTCCACAGATGCTATCTGCCTACTGAGTATTTCCATCATTTTCCTGTTTTTATTTCATATTTTCAGCACCTACAGTATTTTTCTTTTTGTTTTAATGGCTGATGTGCTTATCCAACAGGCATATGGCGGAAGTTCAGAAGTTGCAGGCAGTACAGAAGAAGGAGATTGAGGAACTCTATGAAAAAATGGGCAAAGTACCTCCTGCCGGAATAGTATCACCAGCTGCAATCTTGAATGGAAGGCAAAGGCGTTTGTCAAAGGGCAATTTTAACCCATCCCGTCGCAATAGTCTGCAACGACTTGAGCCTTTACAGCAAGCAGGTATGTATAAAACCTATAGTGAGCCCCTGCATTTTATGACTAGAAAATTTAATTTTCCTCAATATTTTAGAGGTTTACATTGTAAATACAATTGCACATAATTTTATTCAGCAAGCTAAAAAATGAAGAGAACAAAAATGTTTAATTATCTTGTATGGATGATACAAAATACCTGTGTAAGATCACAGGATAGATACAGATTAGGAAGGCCATTCAACAACATCTTCAATTATATGACACCTTTGATGTAGAAAAACATTCCAATATGCTTTGCAGAAACTTAATCAAAAATGGATGCTGGGCTAAGATATCGGAAAGGATGACCAAAAGCTTAGTCAAAGTGGTGGATTGATGTGTGATGGAATGGTTAAAGGAAGTAGAGAGATTTAGGCAGGGAATCTTGTAGCAAAGGGCCTAGGTGGCAGGATAACCACCAATGGTGAGGTGAAGGGGGGTGGGGGGGCGTGTGGTGGAGAAGGTGGATGTACAACATGCTAGAGTCAGAGGAACAGAAAATAACAGGGGACGGGTGGGGAGAAATGCATGGTTTGGAGGAGGTTATATAGATATGGAGGCACAAGGTTATGAAGGGATTTAAACAGGAAGATGAGAATTTTAAATGAGGATCTAGGAGCCAATGTAGGTCAGCAGGGACAAGTATGATGAGTGAGCAGCACTTGCTGCGGCTTAGGATACAGGCAGCACAGCTTCGGATGAATTAAAGTTTACGGAAGGTGGAGGAGAGGAGACTGGCCAAGACAGCGTTGGACCATTTAGCTGATCTAAGCTCATACATGTAGAAACACCCTAGTTCTCCACCTCCATCACAGCATCCAACTGTTGGATATTAAGGGAATCAAGGGATATAGGGATAGTGCAGAAAAATGGAGTTGAATAAGAGCAGCCGTGATTTCATTTAATGACGGAGCAGGCTCGAGTAGCCGAATAACCGACTCCTGCTCCTAATTCTTATGTTCTTATGTTAAACCCGCACTCGCAGGGCTGGGAATATTCCGGCCGAAGAGTCTGCAAAAGGATATAGACAGGTTAAGTGAGTAGGCAATCCCACTTGCCAGCTCTGGGTCCGTAACCCTGCAGGTTACGACACTTCAAGTGCCCTTCCAAGCAGTGAGTCCCAGATCCCCACAACCCTCTGCGCAAAGAAACTTCCCCTCAAATCCCCTCTAAACCTTCCACCAACCACCTTAAAACTATGCCCCCTCATAATTGACCCTTCCACCAAGGGAAATAGGCCCTTGCTATCCACTATATACAGGCCCCTCAAACTTTTATACACCTTAATGAGGTCTCCTCTCAGCCTCCTCTGTTCCAATGAGAACAAATCCAGCCTATCCAATCTGTCCTCATAGGTAAGATTCTCCATTCAGGCAGCATTCTAGTAAATCTCCTCTGCACTCTCTCTGGTGCAGTCACGTCCTATAATACGGTGACCAGACCTGCACACAGTATTGCAGCTTTGGTCAAGAAACATAGAAACATAGAAAATAGGTGCAGGAGTAGGCCATTTGGCCCTTCGAGCCGGCACCGCCATTCAATAAGATCATGGCTGATCATTCCTTCAGTACCCCTTTCCTGCTTTCTCTCTATACCCCTTGATCCCCTTAACCGTAAGGGCCATAATCTAACTCCCTCTTGAATATATCCAATGAACTGGCATCAACAACTCTCTGCGGCAGGGAATTCCACAGGTCAACAATTCTCTGAGTGAAGAAGTTTCTCCTCATCTCAGTCCTAAATGGCCTACCCCTTATCCTAAGACTATGTCCCCTTGTTCTGGACTTCCCCAACATCGAGAACATTCTTCCCGCATCTAACCTGTCCTGTCCCGTCAGGATCTTATACATTTCTATGAGATCCCCTCTCATCCTTCTAAACGCCAGTAAGTAAAGGCCCAGTTGATCCAGTCTCTCCTCATATAACAGCTCAGCCATCCCTGGAATCAGTCTGGTGAACCTTCGCTGCACTCCCTCAATAGCAAGAATGTCCTTCCTCAGACTAGGAGACCAAAACTGAACACATTATTCCAGGTGAGGCCTCACTAAGGCCCTGTACAACTGCAGTAAGACCTCCCTGCTCCTATATTCAAATCCCCTAGCTGTGAAGGCCAACATACCATTTGCCTTCTTTACCGCCTGCTGTACCTGTGTGCCCACTTGCAGTGACTGATGAACCATGACACCCAGGTCTCGTTGCACCTCCCCTTTTTCTAGTCTGCCACCATTCAGATAATAATCTGCCTTCGTGTTTTTGCCCCCAAAATGGATAACCTTACATTTATCCACATTATACTGCATCTGCCATGTATTTGCCCACTCACCTAATCTGTCCAAGTCACCCTGCAGCCTCTTAGCGTCCTCCTCACAGCTCACACCGCCACCCAGTTTAGTGTCATCCGCAAACTTGGAGATATTACACTCTATTCCTTCATCCAGATCGTTAATGTATATTGTAAAGAGCTGGGGTCCCAGCACTGAGCCCTGCGGCACCCCACTAGTAACTGCCTGCCATTCTGAAAAGGACCCATTTATCCCGACTCTCTGCTTCCTGTCTGCCAACCAGTTCTCTATCCACGTCAGTACATTACCCCCAATACCATGTGCTTTGATTTTGTACACCAATCTCTTGTGCGGGACCTTGTCAAAAGCCTTTTGAAAGTCCAAATAGAGCACATCCACTGGTTCTCCCTTGTCCATTCTATTAGTTACATCCTCAAAAAATTCCAGAAGATTCGTCAAGCATGATTTCCCTTTCATAAATCCATGCTGACTCGGTCCGATCCTGTCACCGCTTTCCAAATGGGCTGCTATTTCATCCTTATTGATTGATTCCAACATTTTCCCCACTACTGATGTCAGGCTAACCGGTCTATAATTACCCGCTTTCTCTCTCCTTTTTTAAAAAGTGGCATTACATTAGCTACTCTCCAGTCCATAGGAACTGATCCAGAGTTGATAGATTGTTGCAAAATGATCACCAATGCATCCACTATTTCTAGGGCCACTTCCTTAAGTACTCTGGGATGCAGACTATCAGGACCCGGGGATTTATCGGCCTTTAATCCCATCAATTTCCCTAACACAATTTCCCGCCTAATAAGGATATCTTTCAGTTCCTCATTCTCACTAGACCCACTGTCCCTTAGTACATTCGGAAGGTTATTTGTATCTTCCTTTGTGAAGACAGAACCAAAGTATTGGTTCAATTGGTCTGCCATTTCTTTGTTCCCCATTATGAATTCACCTGAATCCGACTGCAAGGGACCTACGTTTGTCTTTACTAATCTTTTTCTCTTCACATATTTATAGAAGCTTTTGCGGTCAGTTTTTATGTTCCCTGCAAGCTTCCTCTCGTACTCTATTTTCCCCTTCTTAATTAAACCCTTAGTCCTCCTCTGTTGAATTCTAAATTTCTCCCAGTCCTCAGGTTTGTTGCTTTTTCTAGCCAATTTATATGCCTCTTCCTTGGTTTTAACACTATCTTTAATTTCCCTTGTTAGCCATGGTTGAGCCACCTCCTGCATGGGAGGGCAGGAAAAAGAGTGGGAGAGCGATAGTGATAGGGGATTCAATTGTAAGAGGAATAGATAGGAGTTTCTGCGGCCGCAACCGAGACTCCAGGATGGTATGTTGCCCCCCTGGTGCAAGGGTCAAGGATGTCTCTGAGCGGGTGCAGGACATTCTGAAAAGGGAGGGTGAACAGCCAGTTGTCGTGGTGCACATTGGTACCAACGATATAGGTAAAAAAAGGGATGAGGTCCTACGAGAGGAATTTAAGGAGCTAGGAGCTAAATTAAAAAGTAGGACCTCAAAAGTAGTAATCTCGGGATTGCTACCAGTGCCACATGCTAGTCAGAGTAGGAATCGCAGGATAGCTCAGATGAATACGTGGCTTGAGCAGTGGTGCAGCAGGGAGGGATTCAAATTCCTGGGACATTGGAACCAGTTCTGGGGGAGGTGGGACCAGTACAAACCGGACGGTCTGCACCTAGGCAGGACCGGAACCAATGTCCTAGGGGGGAGTGTTTGCAAGTGCTGTTGGGGAGGAGTTAAACTAATATGGCAGGGGGATGGGAACCAATGTAGGGAGACAGAGGGAAACAAAATGGAGACAGAAGCAAAAGACAGAAAGGAGATGAGTAAAAGTGGAGGGCAGAGAAACCCAAGGCAAAAAACAAAAAGGGCCACTGTACAGCAAAATTCTAAAGGATCAAAGTGTAATAAAAAGGCAAGCATGAAAGCTCGGTGCCTCAATGCGAGGAGTATTCGGAACTCAGGAGAGGGCTCTGAGCTAGTTAGAGTGGGTGAGAGCTCAGATGAACAGGACCCCAAGAAAGAATGCAAAAGGCAGGAGGCAACAGAGCAGAGTAGCACTGGGGTAAGGGTAAACCACAAGGTGATAGGAAGGGACAATATGTATGAATATAAAGGGGCTGCATGAGGGGCCAAAACTAAAAATCATGGTTTAAAAACTAGTATTAAAACACTCTACCTAAACGCACGCAGCATTCGAAATAAAGTAAATGAGTTGACAGCAAAATCATTACAAATGGGTATGATTTGGTGGCCATTACAGAAACTTGGTTGCAGGGTGGCCAAGACTGGGAATTAAACATACAGGGGCATCTGACAATTCGGAAAGATAGACAAGAAGGGAAAGGAGGTGGGGTAGCTCTGTTAATAAAGGATGATATCAGGGCAGTTGTGAGAGACGATATTGGCTCTAATGAACAAAATGTTGAATCATTGTGGGTGGAGATTAGAGATAGTAAGGGGAAAAAGTCACTGGTGGGTGTAGTTTATAGGCCCCCAGATAATAACTTCAAGGTGGGGCGGGCAATAATCAAGGGAATAATGGAAGCATGTGAAAAAGGAATGGCAGTAATCATGGGGGATTTTAATCTACATATCTATTGGTCAAATCAAATCGCACGGGGTAGCCTTGAGGAGGAATTCATAGAATGCATACGGGATTGTTTCTTAGAACAGTATGTTACAGAACCTACAAGGGAGCAAGCTATCTTAGATCTGGTCCTGTGTAATGAGACAGGAATAATAAACAATCTCCTCGTAAAAGATCCTCTCGGAATGAGTGATCACAGTATGGTTGAATTTGTAATACAGATTGAGGGTGAGGAAGTAGTGTCTCAAACGAGCGTACTATGCTTAAACAAAGGGAACTACAGTGGGATGAGGACAGAGTTGGCTAAAGTAGACTGGGAACACAGACTAAACGGTGGCACAATTGAGGAACAGTGGAGGACTTTTAAGGAGCTCTTTCATAGTGCTCAACAAAAATATATTCCAGTGAAAAAGAAGGGCGGTAAGTGAAGGGATAACCAGCCGTGGATAACCAAGGAAATAAAGGAGAGTATCAAATTAAAAACCAATGCGTATGAGGTGGCCAAGGTTAGTGGGAAACTAGAAGATTGGGAAAATTTTAACCGACAGCAAAGAATGACTAAGAAAGCAATAAAGAAAGGAAAGATAGATTACGAAAGTAAACTTGCGCAAAACATAAAAACAGATAGTAAAAGCTTTTACCGATATATATGGAAAAGAGTGACTACAGTAAATGTTGGTCCCTTAGAAGATGAGAAAGGGGAGTTAATAATGGGAAATGTGGAAATAGCTGAGACCTTAAACAATTATTTTGCTTCGGTCTTCACAGTGGAAGACACAAAAACCATGCCAAAAATTGCTGGTCACAGGAATGTGGGAAGGGAGGACCTTGAGATAATCACTATCACTAGGGGGGTAGTGCTGGACAGGCTAATGGGATTCAAGGTAGACAAGTCCCCTGGTTATGTTGAAATGCATCCCAGGGTATTAAAAGAGATGGCGGAAGTTATAGCAGATGCATTCGTTATAATCTACCAAAATTCTCTGGACTCTGGGGAGGTACCAGCGGATTGGAAAGCAGCTAATGTAACGCCTCTGTTTAAAAAAGGGGGAAGACAAAAGGCAGGTAACTATAGGCCGGTTAGTTTAACATCTGTAGTGGGGAAAATGCTTGAAGCTATCATTAAGGAAGAAATAGCGGGACATCTAGATAGGAATAGTGCAATCAAGCAGACGCAACATGGATTCATGAAGGGGAAATCATGTTTAACTAACTTACTGGAATTCTTTGAGGATATAACTAGCATGGTGGATAGAGGTGTACCGATGGATGTGGTGTATTTAGATTTCCAAAAGGCATTCGATAAGGTGCCACACAAAAGGTTACTGCAGAAGATAAAGGTACGCAGAGTCAGAGGAAATGTATTGGCATGGATCGAGAATTGGCTGGCTAACAGAAAGCAGAGAGTCGGGATAAATGGGTCCTTTTCGGGTTCGAAATCGGTGGTTAGTGGTGTGCCACAGGGATTGGTGCTGGGACCACAACTGTTTACAATATACATAGATGACCTGGAAGAGGGGACAAAGTGTAGTGTAACAAAATTTGCAGATGACACAAAGATTAGTGGGAAAGCGGGTTGTGTAGAGGACACAGAGAGGCTGCAAAGAGATTTAGATAGGTTAAGCGAATGGGCTAAGGTTTGGCAGATGGAATACAATGTTGGAAAATGTGAGGTCATCCACCTTGGGAAAAAAAAAACAGGAAAAAGGGAATATTATTTGAATGGGGAGAAATTACAACATGCTGCGGTGCAGAGGGACCTGGGGGTCCTTGTGCATGAAACTCTTTTGAGTTTACCTGAAAATAAACATAAACATTAAACCGTGCCACCCGCCTGGGTGACACAGCAGACATTTTCAAGGCCCCTTTTTTTTTTCCTTTTTTTTTTGTTTTTTTTTTGGGGCGCTAAAATCAAATTTTTTCCAGTGCCCCCTATAAAAGGTCAGGGGGACACTAAAAGCACCGGCAATTAAAACAAATTAAACTTTAAAACGTAAAATCAAATTAAAATTTGGTTGCCGGGCGTGATGATGCACTCCAGTCCCTCCGGTGCCCACCTCTCGCGGAAGGCCGCGAGCGTACCGGTGGACACCGCGTGCTCCATCTCCAAGGACACCCTGGACCGGATGTAAGAGCGGAAGAGAGGCAGGCAGTCAGGTTGAACGACCCCCTCGACCGCCCGCTGCCTGGACCGGCTGATGGCACCCTTGGCCGTGCCCAGGAGCAGTCCTACGAGGAGGCCTTCGGACCTACCCGCTCCCCTCCGCACAGGGTGCCCAAAGATCAGGAGAGTGGGACTGAAGTGCAGCCAGAATTTCAGGAGCAGCCCCTTTAAATAATAAAACAGGGGCTGCAACCTTTTACTTTCCATAAAAACATGGAACACAGACTCTTCCAGACCGCAGAAATTGCAGGCGGCCTGGGAGTCCGTGAACCGGCTTAAAAATTTGTTGCACGGCACTGCTCCGTGCACCACCCTCCAGGCCAAGTCCCCGATGAATAGTGGGAGGACCCCTGCGTAGAGTGCCCTCCATCGGGGACCCCCGCCTCCTCCGGACGGCAAGATGGTACGCCATGGCGTGTCTCCTTGTGCATGAATCCCAAAAAAAAGTTAGTTTGCAGGTGCAGCAGGTAATCAAGAAGGTGAATGGAATGTTGGCCTTCATTGCGAGAGGGATGGAGTACAAAAGCAGGGAGGTCCTGCTGCAACTGTACAGGGTATTGGTGAGGCCGCACCTGGAGTACTGCGTGCAGTTTTGGTCACCTTACTTAAGGATATACTTGCTTTGGAGGGGGTACAGAGACGATTCACTCGACTGATTCCGGAGATGAGGGGGTTACCTTATTATGATAGATTGAGTAGACTGGGTCTTTACTCGTTGGAGTTCAGAAGGATGAGGGGTGATCTTATAGAAACATTTAAAAATAATGAAAGGGATGGACAAGATAGAGGCAGAGAGGTTGTTTCCACTGGTCGGGGAGACTAGAACTAGGGGGCACAGCCTCAAAATACGGGGGAGCCAATTTAAAACCAATTTAAAGGAATTTCTTCTCCCAGAGGGTTGTGAATCTGTGGAATTCTCTGCCCAAGGAAGCAGTTGAGGCTAGCTCATTGAATGTATTCAAATCACAGATAGATAGATTTTTAACCAATAAGGGAATTAAGGGTTATGGGGCACGGGCGGGTAAGTGGAGCTGAGTCCACGGCCAGATCAGCCATGATCTTGTTGAATGGCGGAGCAGGCTCGAAGGGCTAGTTGGCCTACTCCTGTTCCTAATTCTTATGTTCTTATATTCCCAGTTTTATTTTTACTCCAGACAGGGATGTACAATTGCTGAAGTTCATCCATGTGATCTTTAAATGTTTGCCATTGCTTATCCACCGTCAACCCTTTAAGTGTCCTCTGCCAGTCTATTCTAGCCAATTCACTCCTCATACCATCGAAGTTATGTCTCCTTAAGTTCAGGACCCTAGTTTCCGAATTAATTTTGTCACTCTCCATCTTAATAAGGAATTCTACCATATTATAGTCACTTTTCCCCAAAGGGCCTCGCACAACAAGATTGCTAATTGGTCCCTTCTCATTACACATCACCCAGTCTAGGATGATCACCTTCCTGGTTGGTTCCTCGACATATTGGTCTAGAAAACCATCCCTGATACACTCCAGGAAATCCTCCTCCACAGCATTGCTACCAGTTAGGTCAGCCCAATCAATATGTAGATTCAAGTCGCCCATGATTACTGCTGTACCTTTATTGCACTCATCCCTTATTTCTTGTTTGATGCTGTCCCCAACCTCACTACTACTATTTGGTGGTCTATACACAACTCCCACTAACGTTTTCTGCCCTTTGGAATTCCGCAGCTCCACTCATACCGATTCCACATCATCCAGGCTTAATGTCCTTCCTTACAATTGCATTGATTTCCTCTTTAACCAGCAACGCCACCCTGCCTCCTTTTCCTTTCTGTCTATCCTTCCTAAATGCTGAATACCCCTGAATATTGAGTTCCCAGCCTTAGTCACCCTGGAGCCATGTCTCCGTGATGCCAATCACATCGTATCTGTTAACTGCTATCTGCGCTGTTAATTCATCCACCTTATTCCAAATACTGCTCGCATTGAGGCACAGAGCCTTCAGGCTTGTCTTTTTAACACACTTTGCCCCTTTTGAATCTTGCTGTAATGTGGCCCTCTTTGCTTTTTGTCTTGGGTTTCTCTGCACGCCACTTTTACTATTCTTTCTATCTTTTGCTTCTGCCCCCCTTCTATTTCCCTCTGTCTCCCTGCATAGGTTCCCATCCCCCTGCCATATTAGTTTAACTCCTCCCCAACAGCATTAGCAGACACTCTCCCTAGGACATTGGTTCCGATCTTACCCAGGTGCAGACTGTCCGGTTTGTCCTGGTCCCACCTCCCCCAGAACCGGTTCCAATGTCCCAGGAATTTGAATCCCTCCCTTCTGCACCATTTATCAAGCCACGTATTCATCTGAGCTATCCTGCGATTCCTACTCTGACTAGCACGTGGCACTGGTAGCAATCCTGAGATTACTACTTTTGAGGTCCTACTTTTTAATTTAACTCCTAGCTCCCTAAATTCATCTCGTAAGACCTCATCCCATTTATTACCTATATCGTTGGTACCTATATGCATCATGACAACTGGCTGTTCACCCTCCCTTTTCAGAATGTCCTGCACCTGCTCCGAGACTATAATCAGAGTATTATACAGTTTAAGCATAACCTCCCTGCTCTCTGGTATTCTGTGCCTCGACCAATAAAGGCAAGCATTCCGTATGCCTTCTTAACCACCTTATCCACCTGGCCTGCTACTTAGAATGCAGGTACAGCAAGCAATTAGGAAGGCAAATAGCATGTTGGCCTTTATTGCAAGGGAGTACAAGAATAAGGAAGTCTTCCTACAGTTGCATAGAGGTTTGGTGAGACCGCACCTGGAGTAGTGTGTGTAGTTTTGGTTTCCTTATCTGAAGAAGGATTTACTTGCCTTGGAGACAGTGCAACAAAGGTTTACTCGATTGATTCCTGGGATGAGAGGTTTGTCTTATGAGGATAGATCGAGTAGATTGGGCCTATACTCTCTGGAGTTTAGAAGAATGAAAGGTGATCTCATTGAAACATGCAAGATTCCGAGGGGGATTGATGGGGTAGATCCTGAGAGGTTGTTTCCCCTGGCTGGCGAGTCTAGGACTCGGGATATAGTCTCAGGATAAGGGATCGCCCATTTAAAACAAAGGAGGAAGAATTTCTTCACTGAGGGTTGTGAATCTTTGGAATTCTCTACCTCAAAGGACTGTGGATGCTGAGTCATTAAGTATATTCAAGACATTTTTGGACTCTAGGGGAATTAAGGGATATGAAGATCAGGCGGGAAAGTAGAGTTGAGGTAGAAGATCAGCCATGATCTTATTGAATGGCGGAGCAGGCTCGAGAGGCCGTATGGCTTACTCCTGCTCTTAATTCTTATGTTCTTATTGTATTGAATTTCTATTTAGTACAAAAAATCCATTTATTGGCTTAAGGAGATCTTTATAATATTTGAAAGAACTTTGATAATGCATTCTCATTACTGTCTAACTAAATGTTTTTTTTTGGTTTAGCAAAATTATTTTCTTGCATATTTCATATGGTGTGTACTATCAGAATGAAATCAAATGATTACATTTTTACACACGTAAAGAAGTATAATGAGAATGGTTAAATCACTGCTACAATGTTTAAAAAGACTATACTTTTAAATACAATATGATATTCTAATGATAAACCTGTTATGTTCATGTTGAATGTCTGCAGGGTTCAGTCGAAGAAATTCCTTGAATGGCTGCTGCACCTCACAGGATCAACGCCAAATACAGTCTACTGTTGCTGGGGGTTACATTTCCTAATGGCTTCTAAATCGTGCTGAATAGTTGGTCATCAGAAACACAGGCTCTGCACAATAAATCTAAATAAAATGGAACAGAGAAATGTATTCCGTTCCAACTGCAACAAAGATCTGTCACTGTTGCACCTCGAGAGTTTGATTTGCAGGAATCGCGCATTGTTGCTAGATTTATGGATACAGTTACTGTGATTATCAGTTTGGACTTGGACTGATGTAAGCAGTTAGCAGGTAGCCATTTTCATATAAAATTCTTGCTTCTGGATGATCTCAGTCAGGAATTCTATTATAATTAGGGATGAAACACCCTTTTCTATTGTCACAAGATATCAGGATATACATATCAGGAAAGGATGAACAGCTGGGTCTCTTTTCTCTTTTTATAAAAAAAAAGGCTGAGAGGTGACCAAATTTATGAAAGGTTTTGATAGAGTAGATAGAGAATGTTTCCACTTGTGGGGAGGAGCATAACTAGAGGCCATTAATATAAGATAGTCACCAAGAAATCCAATAGGGAATTCAGAAGAAGCTTCTTTACCCAAAGAGTGGTGAGAATGTGGAACCTGCCACCACAGGGAGTGGTTGAAGCAAATAGAATAGATGCATTTAAGGGGAGGCTAGACCAGCATATGAGGGAGAAGGGAATAGAGGGTTATGCTAATAGTTAGATGAGAAAAGACGGGAGGCTCGAGTGGAGCATAAATGCCGGCATGGACTGATTGGGCTGAATGGCCTGTTTCTATGCCTGTGTAACCCTATGATATATACTGCATTTGATTTTTCTTCCAAGTACTAATATAATTTCTGGAAACACGTCAGCACAGTTTAAATCAGATCACATTATCTGATACAGCAATACTTCGACTCTGATCACCGTTTTAATTGGGTATGAAGATTTATTTTTCGTTTTGGCCAATAGTATTCGTGGTAATCTATTTCTAAGGAAATCTGATCAAATCAGATTTAAAATCAAATGCAAGAATATAGAGCAGCTAACAATTTTTATCTTATTTTTCAAGGAAGTTTGTTCACCCTCCAGTATAAAGACTACTCCAAGACAATGAAAATGCTAGGTTCTAAGCAACCAATATTATGTATTTTTGTATTAAAATATGTTCCTCTATTGTCATAGTGTAAAAAAATGACTATTCATTGTGTGTATATATGTATATATAAAAAGTGGTGTTCAAGCAGTAAATTATACAAGGTTTGCATTGATAATTGAATTTCTAATTTTGAAACAAACTTTCTCAAGTGGAAGATTTGGTGTAATCTATTGTACATGATTTCATGCATTCATTCTTCCTCCTGCATGCACATTAAATGCCAAAGAATTATTTTACTGGAGAAGATTTTTAATTTTGTCAAATATTTTGGAGTCTCTGAATCCCAAAGCTGACTGTTATAAATGTACATCTGAGAGTAATGAATAGTATCTATATTTAGACAGGAAATGTTAGTTACTAAAAGGAAAGTGATCTTATATAAATCTTTATGATTCAGTTCATTGACTATGATGTTCACACCTTATAATAGGAAGTTATAAATTATTTCACAATTTTAATGGATATAGAATTTTATATAAATTATTCAATAATCCATTTTGGATTATAAAGTCCACTTTAACCTTCAAAACATTAAACTTGATATTTACATGCGATAGCTTTGAAGCCAAATTACATCTTTGTTTTCGCTCAACCTCATTTTACCATCACAAATGTAGGCAAGTCACTTAAAATAAACATTAGTGTTAATGTAAGTTTTCAAACCTACATGTACCTCCTAGGACTAAAATCACAGGACCAGGGCAATAAAGGTGCCTAACAAGCAAGAATTACACAAAAAAGCTCCTTGCAGAACGTCTGCAGATTGCTGATGTAAAATACGTCTATGTGCTTAATGTGGATTTACTTTTGGTACTGTCCGCAAAATATTTAAACTTGAGTGTCGTTGTCTATTTCAATACCAGCTTCAGCAGGCCTTATTATCTCTAATTCTCCCAGGTAATAGCTGTATGAAAGACAGATTGCTGAGGTTCTACTGTACAACCATGTTAAAATAGTGGTGTGGGGGATAAAATTACACTGATTCAAAGTGTCAAAGAACTGATTGTGTGGTAGAGGTCCTTACAATCTGTATCAGGGTGACAATAGAGGGGTGGTTACCCTGGCATGTAGTGTGTAGCAAAATCATAAACATGTTTTTTATAAATGCATATATATTGTTAGATCCAGTGGAAAGAAAATCTTTTTCTACCCCCCCCCCCCCCCCCCATATTCATGAAATTTTACTATATCTTAAAAATGTATTGGTTATATTAAATAAATGACTCAGTTCTTTTCTATTATTTTTGTTGGGTGCCTTACGTCACATTTTATTTTAAATAATTTTCACAAAGGTTCTTCTCAAACTAAAACTGTTCAATTAATTCAGTTTAAGGCTAAAAAAAAATCTGCATTTATCTAAATGTATATGCATTGAGCGATTATAATTTTAAAGCTGGTATGACTAGCTGTATGTGATTCCTCACATTTAAAAAAATATCTTAAACCACTGAATTATTTTGCCTTAAATCTGAATATATCCTCAAATGAGGAAGGCTATGCAATAAACTGTCTGATTTACTGGTGTAAAAATAATGCAATTATTTTCTTGAATGTAATGCTTAAAAGCATTTGGGTTTTAACTTTATTAACTTTCATAATGTTCCGCGGAATAATGCATTGCTAGAGTTGTTTAAATCTAGATACTCTACAATTAACGCATTCTGCAATGGTTCAACATCAAAATGTTATATTCAAGTTTCTCAAGTTTATTGTAATTGTAAAACTTGAAAATTGTTCACCAATATCTCAATTTTAACAGGAATAGCATACTTCATTGTCTTAGTGCTATAATGATCCTGAGGGGCTATGGCTCTTTCCATCTTCAGGGGAAGCAGAAGAGGAAATTGGCCATTGGAGGCAAGAACCAGATGGTTTAAGGAAGAGACAACAGGCTTACTGCTGATCTGTACTACAGTTCCCATTTATTATTAAATATACATTTTTCTGTATATAACTGGCTGGAGTTTTTGAAAGAAGCTATAGACCCTATTATACAATGTCGTACATAAGTCTCTGCTGCCCGTAACCTAACTCACACCAAGTCCCGTTCACCCATCACCCCCTGTGCTTGCTGCCCTACATTGGCTCCCAGTACAGCAATGTCATGATTTTAAAATTCTCATCCTTGTTTTCAAATCCCTCCATGGCCTCACCCCTCACTATCTCTGTAACCTTCTCTAGCCCTACAACACTCCAAGATCTCATTAAACATGGACGATGTGAAAAAATATTCTTAATTTAAGATCCGAGGATAAAACATTGAAATATATATTTTACATCTCTTTCAAATCTTGCCACCTCAAATTTTCAATGAATTAGGACATTGATGTATTTGTGTTAAAAGGCACAGGTAACATTGAACAACATGAAACATATGTATATCTCCATGCATTGTTTTAATGTTGCATATTTACAATATAGATATGGGAGCCTTTCAGTCCATCCAGAAACCTATCATTTCCCATCACAACATTCAGCGTTTTTTTCAATGAGTGCAGGATTATTGTCCCTCTTCGCTTACCTGGAAGACCATTACATGCATTCATCACTGAAGAACTTCCTGGTATCATTCCTAACTGTGCCTTTGGTAAATTGAACTTGTTCTGCCTATCCTACTGTCCTGGTCCAATTTGAAATGGTGTTCTGGATGTATCTTTTCCATGCTGCTTACCATATTATACACCCATACACCCCTATAGGCTCCTCTTCATTTGTCTCCTTTCCAAGGTCGAAAAGCACAAGTTTATCTTTTTCTCATTAACTCGGGCCTCTGATACTGGGGATCGATCTCCCTCTTATCCCCAACTCCAAGACTTAAACATCTTGTTCGTATCTCAGAAACCAAAATTGGATACAGGACCCTGGATGAGGTCTGACTAGTAAAACTTCCTATAACTTACACATTGTCAGTACCTTCAAATGCAAAAGATGAGATTTGAGAATCTTACCATAAAAAGCAAAGATTGTTCCTGTAGTCCTAGCTTTTGAAAACATGATCCATTAATGTTTCCTCCCCCCTCCATTTAAATATCTACAAAATCAGCAACATTTATCATAACTCTCAATATGCCCCAATTCATGTTAGGTTTCACAACTTTTATGAAGATTTATTTTACAGAACAAACTTTAATTTCAAGGCTAAGAAATGAATGGGACCTGAAATATTAAACCACAATTTTGTACAATTCTTTTCAAACCTTAGGTATGGCTGTCAAGAAAAATTATAATCAAAGTTGAGTTTTATTGATAGTACATGAACTGCATACATTCAATTTTGCCATACATACAGCAGGTATTGCAAGTGATGGAATTAGCATAGCTTTCAGCTGCACTGCCACAAAATTATTCCTAGATCAAGGCAGACAGTGACAGACAGAAAATAAAAACCTCTGTTCACTCTGAAAAATACACATCTTGATCCAACATGTTCAATTTTATTTGTATTATATGTTGGATGCACAACTGTTCAGTTCAAATCAGTCACAAATCTGCTGAGAAAAAATCAGTACACAAACAGTATAATAAAGTGTTTCAGTTTACTGAAGTCTTGGAATCATTTCTTGCTCGAACACCTTTTGCTTCTTCTTCCAAATCATCCAAAAATCGTTCCTGTGACACTGAATAAAATGTGTATCCATCTAGAGTGATTATTAAGGAAATATACATACATCTGAATAAATCTGGTCCAATCTAAACTTTGTTACTGTAATTCAATTTTTGAAATAACAAAAAAATCCCCACTGCTGTTGCTATGGCTAAAAAAGTCAAATGTATGGTACATTTAGTTATTAGTTATCAGTAGTATGAAAATGACTTGTTGCACATTAGTCACCAAACTAGAGATTAAAAAACTGAAAAATGCTATCTTACTGAATTTCTCTGCACTCTTTCCATGGCTTAAAAAAAAACACAGCTTTATCAATGTGTTCCTCCCACTGTTAAAGGTTTGTGTATCTGAACCCAATCCTTTTAAGGCTTTACCATTCTGTAATTTCACTCATTCTTCCCCCTCAAAATAATTCACTGTGCATTCCTCTGCATTAAATTTCATCTAACTTCTATCTGCCCCATCTACTAACCTGCATATGCCCCCAAGTTGTACAGCCCTCTTTCCAGTCACTATTACCTCTCCAATTTTTAAATCAAACCCAATTTTGATATAAACAAACAGTGCTGTCAGCTAGTGGTCAGAGTTAAGACCATTTCTGAACTCGGGTATAGGGGCACAATATCAGAATTTGCAGATAAGAATAAAAATATCAAAATTGGGTCTGATTTTAAAATTGGAGAGGTAATAGTGACTGGAAAAAGAATCAAAATGTAAATGATAAGGAGAGAACTAGTCCAGATAAATAGGAAAGAAAAAAATTGCAGATAGGACAGTGGGCATATGAGGTGAAACCTTCAAACTGGAGATGATTCCTAGAATGTTGAGGGAGGTCAGTGATGAAATAGTTATGATCACAATCCTTCAAATATCCATGGATATGGTATTTGCGTCAGAGAACTACCAATGTAACCCCTTTGTTCGAGAAAGGAGAATAGGCTAAACCAGATAAACATAGAGCAGCCAGCCTAACATTGGTTGTGGGTAAGCTTCCAGAAGCCATATTAGGGGATGAAATTAATACTCATGTTGAAAGATGTGTTAATTAAGGACAGCTAGCATGGCCTTTACATGGATTGGTCACTGGGTAAAAGGCAAGTCATGACGGACAAATTTAATGGCATCTTTTGAGGAAATAATGGAGTGTATTAATAAATGCAGTAGATGTGTATTAAGATCTTTATTAAGTTGCTACATAGGAGGCCTGTTGCTAACATTAAATTACACATTAAAATAAATGGGTAGGAAGTTAGCTATAGAACAGAAAATAGTGTGCAGTGCTTAATGAAAGTTTTATGGACTGGAAGGATATAAACGGTGCTGTCAGCTAGTGGTCAGAGTTAAGACCATTTCTGAACTCGGGTATAGGGGCACAATATCAGAATTTGCAGATAAGAATAAAAATAGGCAGCTAGACTGTTTCTGCGTTTGACTTCCACTATCCTTTTAATACTTCTTTATCTGTAGTTATTCTATCTATTCTAACCTCCTTCTCGTGCCTTTCTTCATTCCCGTAGCCTCAAGGATCTCCAGTTTCTGCTGCACTACCTTTACTTCTTCTGGGAATATGTCTGATTTGTACCTTAATCATATCCAGTTTGAAGGTTTCACCTCATATGCCCACTATCCTATCTGCAATTTTTTTCTTTCCTATTTATCTAGACTAGTTCTCTTTTTATCATTTAAATTTTGATTCTTTTTCCAGTCACTATTACCTCTCCAACAATTTTTAAATCAAACCCAATTTTGATATAAAAACAGAAAATGCTGGAAATACTCAGCAGGTCAGGCAGCATCTGTGGAGAGAGAAACAGAGTTAATGTTTCAGGTCGATGACCCTTTGTCAGAACTGGAAAAAGTTAGAAGTGTAACAAATTTTTATGCAAGTGCAGGGGCAGGGAAAAAGAGGGGGGGCGGGGGGAAAGAGTAGGGAGAACAAAAGGGAAGGTCTGATAGGGTTGAAGGCAGGAGAAATTAATTAACAAAAAGGATGATGTACAAAGCAAAAGGAGATGGTAATGGGACATTAAGAAACAAAAAATGGGTCTAGAAGGGGTGTAAATGGGAATGGCTTAAACATCAAGTGCTGCCATGTGCAAAAAAAAAATAGGGGCAGAGGTCTGAAATTGTTGAACTCGATGTTGAGTCCAAAAGGCTGTAAAGTGCCGCATCGAAAGATGAGGTGCTGTTCCTCGGGCTTACATTGAGCTTTGTTAGAACAGTGTAGGATACCAAAGACAGAGAGTTCAGAGCGGGAGTGGAGCGAAGAATTAAAGTGACAGACGACCGGAAGCTCGGGGTCATGCTTACGAACTAAATGGGGGTGTTTTGCAAAGCGGTCATTCAATCTGCGTTTGGTCACTCCAATGTAAAGGAGACCACATCGTGAACAGCGAATACAGTATGATAAATTGTAAGAAGTGCAAGTAAACCGCTGTTTCACCTGGAAGGAGTGCTTGGGGCCCTGGATAAGTGGGAAGGGAGGTCTTGCAATTTTGATATGGTTGCTGTTTCCTAAATGTCCCCTTACCCTTATATTATCTTCTCCGTTAATTTTCTAGGACTATATCCAACACTATCACCTTCCTTGTATTAAAAACATATCGTTTGGAAAGCAGTCCTGGACATATTGTGGGAACACCTTTGCCACTTACAATACAATAATTAATTACAGGCTGAACCTCCCTTATCCGGAGCCACCCCTCGTCCAGAACCATTCCCGGCCACTCCGACATGAACAAATTCAAGTCGTTCCTCGCTGGCCTGACCCCACGATCCACTGCCCCCATGATCTCTCTGCCACCCTCCCAGCCCCACCACGCCAGCCAGCCCCGATGTCCCCTTGCTCAGTACCTCTACCATCCAATTTAACATGACCACCCCTTGTCCAGAAAAATCCCTTATCCAGAACAGGCCAGGTGCCGAGGGTTCCGGATAAGGGAGGTTCAACCTGTATTCTCATACTCATTATTATAGCTCTACTTTTTCTGTATTTTTCTCTAAATTATCTACATAATTTTTCCTCTCTCATTTTCACTGTTTGCTAGTCTATAAGAAACACCCAATAGAGGAACAGTTTTCTTTTCATTCCTCAACTCAAACCAATCATATTCACCTTTCTCAGCATTCCCCGTATCTTACATTCTAGTGATGTAACTGAACCTTCCAATAATACTGTAAATGCCTCCTGAATATTTTGTAACTAAGAATGTTTAATCCTACTGTATTCATACCGCCCCAAAGCAATTTGTGCCTCTAGCTCACCAATATTATTCAGAATACATTATGCATTATGTACATAAAATTCAAATCTGCCTGTCTGTCAAAAATCTTGCTTTTTACTCCCTCCTGGTTCTGACCCTTTTTTATTACTTCCTGATTTACCCTTTTCTATCCCCTTTGCCATTTTTTATTTTCTTCCTGCTTCCATGTCAGCTGTGGCTCAGTGGGTAGCACACTTGCCTCTAAGTCAGAAGATTGTGGGTTCAGGTCCTACTCCAGGATCTTGAGCACATAAATCTAGGCTGACACTCCAGTGCAGTGCTGAGGTGCCGTCTTTCAGATGAATTAAATTAAGTCTGCCCTCTCAGATGGATGTAAAAGATCCCATGGCACTATTTTGAAAAAGAGCAAGGAGTTATCCCCGGTGTACTGGCCAATATTTATCCCTCAATCAACATAACAAAAACAGATTAACTGGCCATTATCACATTGTTGTTGGTGGGGGAAGTATAGGATATGGGGACCTTATCAGAGCCTGGCCATTCAAGAGAGAAGTTAGGAAACACTTTTACACGCAAAGGATGGTAGAAGTGTGGAGGTCTCTCCCACAAAAATCAGTAGATGATTGTTCAATTAATAATTTTAAATCTGAGATCGATAGATTTTTGCTAGCCAAGCGATAGGGAGGCAAGGCGGATGGATGGAGTTAGGATACAGATCAACCATGATCTCATTGAATGACGGAACAGGCTCCAGGACCTGAATGGCCTATTCCTGTTCCTATGTAAACTTTAGGTAAATCCTGCAAGTGCGTGGCTGCTGTGGCTCAGTGGGTAGCATGATTGGAGCGTGGGAAAGTACAGCAAGAGCAGAGAGGTCAGGGCGAAGGAGCAACGTGATCGGGGCCCAGGAGAGGCGCGAGATTGGGGTCCAGAAGAGGCGCGAGATTGGGGTCCAGAAGAGGGGAGGGCCCAGGGAAGCACGGGCCAGCCCACACTGCAATATGTGTGTGCACTCGGTCTGTGCAGCAGAGCTGGTCTCCAGTCGTCTTGGTTAATCCTTGCCACTGGACCAAGACCTAGCTCTGTCAAGCCCGTGTGGTGGCTGGTGTACAACGGCCACCACATGTTAAAAAAATCCACGCACAGGCATCTTCCACCCTTCAATATGCAGTTCGGGACCTGGAATATTAGATCCTTCATTGAAACACCTCTGAACTCATCCTTTTTTTGGTGGAAGTAAGTCATCCTCGATATGAGGGACCGCCTAAGAAGCGTACGTTAGCAGGAAATTGCAGTATAAATGGTCCCCCACACACAATTTGATTTGGTCTTTCACACAAACAAGCCGGTTAGTCAACAGAGAAGCAATTGTATCTATAATGATGCCCACACTGAATACATAACCCCACACTTTCATCCCCAGCAAAGCACTGAACATGTTACAAGGATACAGATGCCCAAGACCATGGCCCCGATTGCTAAGCCTGTGAACACATTCCTCCCACGCCGTTTCTGCAGGTTTTTTTGCCACTGAGCCAGCTCCACTTTCCGCATAAACTCGAGCTGTTCTTTGCTCAGGTTGTCCTTCTTCGGGTTGATGCGTTTGGCAAACTCCGATCCTCCTCCTCCTCCTGAATTCATTTCCGCCATTTTCCCGAACCACCAGCGGGAACAGCCTGCGGAAGGTCAACGACGGCAAGCTGGAGAGGGCACGTCAAAACAGCAACGCGCTTTGTTCCAGTTCCTTATTTTCATCATAATCGGATAAAGGGGATAACGTGTATTCAGGCACGAAATAAATCCAGATACGGGGAAATTACACTTTATTTCAGTAACTACGGAATGAAATATTACCAACAATCATTTTACACAATTTACAAACGATTTTTGCAAAAAAGCTTGGTCAAAGAGGTAGGCTGTAAGGAGCATCTAAAAAGACTTACATTTATATAATGCCTTTCACCACCACTAGACGTCTCAAAGCGCTTTACAGTCAATGAAATACTTTTTGGAGTGTAGTCACTGTTGTAATGTGGGAAACGTGGCAGCCAATTTACAAACAGCAATGTGATAATGACCAGATAATCTGTTTTTGTTATGTTGATTGAGGGATAAATATTGGCCAGGCCACCAGGGATAAGTCCCCAGCTCTTCTTCGAAATAGTGCCATGGGATCTTTTATGTCCACCTGAGAGAGCAGACGGGGTCACGGTTTAACGTCTCATCCGAAAGAGGCACCTCCAACAGTGCAGCACTCCCTCAGCACTGCACTCGAGTGTCAGCCGAGATGCTCCGCTGGGCAGGCCACATTGTTCGCATGCCTGACACAAGACTCCCAAAGCAAGCGCTCTACTTGGAACTCCTTCACGGCAAGTGAGCCCAAGGTGGGCAGAGGAAACGTTTCAAGGACACCCTCAAAGCCTCGTTGATAAAATGCAACATCTCCACCAACACCTGGGTGTCCCTGGCCAAAGACTGCCCGAAGTGGAGGAAGTGCATCCGGGAGGGCGCTGAGCACCTCGAGTCTCATCGCCGAGAGCATGCAGAAACCAAGCGCAGGCAGCGGAAGTAGCGTGCAGCAAACCAGTCCCACCCATCCTTTTCTTCAACGACTGTCTGTCCCACTTGTGATAGAGACTGTAATTCCCCTATTGGACTGTTCAGTCACCTAAGAACTCATTTTTAGAGTGGAAGCAAGTCTTCCTCAATTTCAAGGGACTGCCTATGATGTGCTCAAGTCCCTGGAGTGGGACTTGAATCTACAACTTTCTGACTCAGAGGCAAATGTGCTACCCACTGACACTTAAGTAGGAGAGAGAGGTAGAGTTGGAGAGGTTTAAGGAGGGTATTTCAGAACTAAGGGTCTAAACAGCTGTGTGCATGGTCGCCAAAGGTGGAGCAATGAAAATCAGGGATGCGCAAGAGGCTAGAATTGAAGGAGCGCAGAGATCTCGTAGGATTGTTGTTACAGAGATAAGGAGAGGCAAGGCTCTGGAGGGATTTGAAAACAAGGGTGAAAGTTTTTAAATCGAGGCGTTGTCGGACCGTGAGCCAATGTAGGTCAGCGAGATGGATGAATGGGACTTGGTGCAAGTTAGGACACAGACAGCAGAGTTTTGGATGAGCTCAAGTTTACAGAAGGTGCAAGATGCAAAAGATGGGTTCAGAGGAGGTGTAAGTGGCTACAGGAGAATAGATGAGGGGGAAGGAAGAATGGAAAATCTGGCAAAGAGGAGAAGGATCCTATTGTCGGGAATGGATAGGAAAAAAGGCAGATAGACCGCAGGGGTGTGGACCACCTGTCAGGTGAGTGCCGACAGAGGATCCGACCCCAAACGCCAACCCACACCTCTTCCACTTCCAGTGGCTCTGGAGCAGCAATCCTCTATTGCATGCACTTGCTGTCCGAGAGAAAATGGGAACAGTGGTTAAGGTCTAATGTTGTTAAACTCAATGTTAAGGACATAATGGAGGGTTGTGAAATGCCTAATGGAAAGAACAGATGCTGTTCTCACACTTAATAAAAGAAAACTGATTGGCATAGATCTCACCAAACCTGCTAGCAAGTGAGTGACTGTCCATTTACCTAAACCATGAGAGTGGATAATTACGGTTCTAGAGAGAATGGGGAACCATACGTTTTGACAGAGGATGGTAGTGTAAACACTCTTAATAGTTCCAAAATATGGATGCTATATATATATATCATATACCTATGCTGCAGAATTAATAAGAGTGACAATCATTAAAATCAATAATATTGGCAAGGAGATTTCAAAGATCATGGATGTGATGCAAAGGCTAAACCTCTCTGCCTATCCACCTCCCTCTCCTCCTTTAAGACTTTCCGTAAAGCACAGCCCTTTGACTAAGCTTTTAGTCACTCCTACTTATATCTACGTCACTCACTCTCTGTTTTTTTTAATTATCCTTCTGTGAAGCGCCTTGGGACAATTTTCCATATTAAAGGTGCCATATGAGTTGTTGTTAAGCAAGTTAAATTAGGTAATTGACTTTCCTGTAATATTAAACCACATGGTGGCACTACAGAACTATAAAACATGAAACACCACTATTGTTCAGTTGGGACTTGGAGTAAAGAACATCAAAAGCTGAAGTCAAAGTCTATAGAAAAAGGCAGATACGGAACGAGGGACTGTAGCCACCTGTGAATAAAAAACAGCCCTGCCCACTTTTTATTATTAACCACTAGCCATTCAGGTTAGTTAATTGCTTGATAAAACTCACTATACATTATTTCAAAAGTGCAGCTAAACCCTCAGTTTTGGTGGAAGTTTCGATTTCTCACATCAGCCATCCTTGTAGCTGGTTTCATTGACAGACAATTAGGTCTTGAGTTATTGACAGTTTTGTGCTATGGATCCAGACCCATTAAGCACTTGGTTGAGAGTGTCCAAATTAATTTCACATAGGTCCCTTACAACTGAAAGTGATAACATAATAGCTGAATTTGAAGTAGGTTTCATCCTTTTTAAAGCAATATTTGATTAGTATAAAAGTCAAAAATTATTAGCTGCACTTAAAGATTCACATTTTTTCACTTTTGGAGGACAATTCTGCCCACCCATAGATGTTATTCTTCTCTACTATCCTCTCAGTACACATTTACAATCCTCACCCTACCATCTGGTATTTAAGGAACCCAAATTCCATATATCTCATCTGCAAATCCCCCCAAACTCATTCCCTTCTCCTCCTTCAATTATCTTGGCCTCAATCATTGCAATAGAAAGTTTTAAGAAGCCAGCCAATACTGGCACCCTTCACATCAGTAGACCATATAAGCAGTATGCTCTCTCTCTCACAGCATTCACTGTTATTTCCACAGCAAGGCTAACAGGGGAGAGCAATAGCAAGGCACGCAAGTATTAAAAATTAAAAATCTGTTTCCAACTTTGAGAAACCACATGACCATCACAGCATTCCCTATCTTGCCATTAACATTTTAAACAGGCAACAATTCTGTTGTTGCATTAAATTTGCTGTTAAATTCCATTTCACGATATGTTTTTCTTGGTTCTTTGTTCGGATTTATAAATGTTGCAAATAATATCTCATGGCGCTATTGAAAAATGCTGCACTCTTGCCTCACGGACCCAGTAGCTTGGTGTCATAGTAGTTGCATTGCCGGTGTCAGCTGTAGCTCAGTTGGTAGCACTCTCACCTACTGAGTTAGCAGATTGTGGGTTCAAGACTTGAGTACAAAATCCAGTCTGATGCTCCAGTGCCGATAGAGTAATGTCTTTGGGATGAGATGTTAAAACTGAGGCCCTGTCTTCCCACTAAAGTTGGACGTGAAAGATCCCATGGCCCTATTTTGAAAAAGAGCAGGGGAATCTTCCCTTGGCCAATATTTAACCCTCAACCAACATCACTAAAACAGACGAAATAAAAACAGAAAATGCTGGAAATACAAAGCAGGTCAGGCAGCATCTGTGGAGAGAGAAACAGAGTTAATGTTTCAGGTCGATGACCCTTTGTAAGAACTTCTGAGGGAGAGAACTTCTGACGAAAGGTCATCGATCTGAAACTTTTGATTGTATTTCTCTCTCCACAGATGCTGCCTGGCCTGCTGAGTATTTCCAGCACTTTCTCTTTTTATTTCAGATTTCCAGCATCCGCAGCAGTTTGCTTTTGTCACTAGAACAGAGCTGATCTGGTCACCATCACACTGTGTGCTTGCGGGATCTTCCTGTGAGCAAATTGGCTGCCGCGTTTCCTGCATTACAAACAATGGCGACACTTCAAGAAAAGAAGTACTTCGTTGGCTGTAAAGTGCTCGGGGATGTTATAAATGCAAGTTAATTTTGTCCTTTGACTTTCGGATGAGATGTTAAACCGAGGTCCCAGTCTGCTCTCTCAGGGGGATGTAAAAAGATCCCATGACACTATTTCGAAGAGCTCTCCCAGTGTCCTGGCTAATATTTATCAACATCACCATTAAAAAAAAAAAGATTATCTGATCATTATCACATTGCTGTTTGTGGGGAGCTTGCTTGTGCGCAGATTGGCTTCCTACCTGACAGCAGTGACGACACTCCAAAAGTACCTCATTGGCTGTAAAGCGTTTCGAGGCGTCCGGTGGCCGTGAAAGGCGCTATACAAATGCAAGTCTTGGTTGAGCAGCGGGTTGTGTTGTCTCTCATTGCTCGCGCGCTGATTGGTCGCTGAGCGCGCGCGCGTGCGCGTGCGACAGATTCAAAATGTCAACGGCCCCGGCGCGAGCTGGCTGGGGACAGGGGAAGCGCGCGGGGCGCGGGGCCGCGGGGGCCGCGGGGCCATTGGGTATTAACTTGCAAAAACAGTTGGACTTTTCCGAAATATAAAACATGCATTCGCTCGTCTCCTGTGCTGGCGTATTTTTGCATCAGGGTGGAATAAGCCGAGAGGATTTGTTGTGACGACCCCAAAGCTCCCCCTGACCAGACCAGACCAGACCAGAACCAGCCCAGCCCTACACGACGCCGCGCATGTTCGGCACCAGGCGGCAGCCTGACTCTCTCTCTCGGGTCGGGGAGGGGAGAGGAAGAGGAGAGGAGGGGAGGGGAGGGGAGGGGAAGAGGAGCGGGCCATGAATAAAGTGGTGGTTGTAAAAGCGGCCGAAAGCCGCACCTGCTCCCAAACAACACCCGAGCTGGTGTTTAGTGCCGTCTCCCCCGAGATGCTGGAAGAGTTCCTGGTTGATGTGGCGAAAGAGAACGAAAGCAGCCTGCTGACTCTCTCCTCACACGCAGGCAGCTTCAAAAAATTAAAATTAATAGGTGGGGTGGGTGGGTGTGAGTGTGTGAGTGAGTTGTGTTTAAAGCCAACTTTGTGTAATCTTCACTTGCAAATAACCCCCCCCACCCCGTTCATTTTTTTTATCTTCTCTGCATTACAGAATTTGTATTCCTTCTTTGTGAACAACTGGGGCTTCATCAGGTTACAAGATATCAAGCAGTGGAAATATTAGAAAGGTAAATCAAATTATAATCTGCTTGTGGATCTTTGGTGGCATATTGGGGGTGATTGGTGTGGTGGGGGGGGGGGGGGGGGAAATGAAAGGATATACTGTTTTATTACAAGAAGACTGGAAAAGACTTTCAGCCCAACTGGCCAGCCCACAATTATAAACCAGAATGCACAGTTCACCTGTTCTGATGGACCTGAAATGTTAACTCTGTTCCTCTCTCTCTACAGATGCTGCCCTGGCCTGCTGAGTATTTCCAGCATTTTTTTTGATTTTTATTACAGTTTGCTATATCAGCATTGCCAACTCTCTCACAAATCCAGCGGGAGACCCCCTCCAATTTCGGAGTGGAATAAAGCACCACTCGTGATCTCAAAGTGGAACGCTTGCTTACATCTCGGGATTTTTTTTGGGGGGGGGGGGGGAAAAACCCCACACGATTTGCAGATGCACGAGAAAAGCCACCAGGTTCAGAGGGTTTCCCATAACGTCCACTGGGTTCCTCCTCACTCCGCCGTATCAAGAGTCCGCCGTATCAAGAGTCCGCGGGCTCAGCTCGGCCCAGCCCGGCCACCATCGGGCTGCCCTTGTATATAAACACGCACGGGCGATGGCCAGTATTGACCGAGCGAGTGAGCCACCTCCTTCTCCCTCCGAGTGGGGGTCGAATAGAAGAACTCGATTGTGAAACCTGGAGTTGGAGCCCATCTTTTTTTTTTGGAACCAAGTCAATATTGAAGCCTTAGCAAAACTAGAAGCCATCAATATAAGATAGTCACCAAGAAATCAAATGGGGGATTCAGAAGAAACATCTTTACCCACAGAGTAGTGAGAATGTGGAGCTCACTACCACAGGCAGTGGTTGAAGAGAATAGTATACATGAATTTAAGGGGTGGCCAGATAAGCATATGTGGGAGAAGGGAATAGAGGGTTATGTTGATTAGAGTTAGATGAGGAAAGGTAGGAAGAGGCTCGAGTGGAGCATAAACGTAGGTATAGGCTGGTTGGACTGAATGGCCTGTTTGTGTGGTATATCTTATGTAAATTAATATGGTTTATGGAAAATACAGCTTTATGGTATTTAACAGCAATATTACCATTGAAAAGCCCAAGTTTTCATCAGTTTTACTGATTTTCCCAATTACACAGATTGATGGCTATTGTGGGGGGGTGGGGCAAGAGGGGTGGTTCCACAGCAATGACTGACCGCAACTTCAGGATTTCCACGTGCTACATCCTGAAGTTGCGGTCAGTTTCAAAGTGGTAATAACAGCGAATGCTGTTCGTTCGCTGTTACTACCCACTGCCAATTCCACGCCTTGATTTTCATTGAGCAGTTTCTGAACCCCAAGTAAAAGCTGAAGCTGATATTGAGGAGGTATGTGAAAAGCTCAATCAGCTGAGATGTGGGAACAAAAACACAAGCTGAACATCTTGAGGGTGTCGGTTGTGTGATTGTGGAGAGTGTAGTAAGTGGCTGGAGGGCAGGTATGGAGAGATACAGAGAAAGACTGAAAGGAAGAATAGCAGCAGTAGGGAGTGAAGGAGATGAAAGCTGACGACAGGAAGAAAGAGCAAGTGACAAGGTGTGATCTGGTGTGGAAGACCCATTCAGAAGTAGAGGGAGGCAGAGAATGGAGAGTGGTATGGCAAGTATGTGGCAGAGGCAAGAGGCTGAGATGGAGATGTACACAGACAGGAAGATTGTGACAAAGATCCGAGAGTCTGGAGTGCCTGAACCACAAAGTGGTGCTGAGAAGCCCAATGCTGGGAGAGAACAACCAAGACAATTGAGAAAGCCCGGAGACTACCTGGAAAAGGAGAGCAGCTGAAAAGAGTGAGAGATTTCAGAGAACAGCCAGAGGGGAGAGCAGCTGAACAGAGATCAAAAGCCCTGAAAGCATCAGAAAGAGTCCAACAACAGCCATCAGTTGTTGTGAACAGCCAACGTATTCAAGACCCGCTGATACACAGTGTATTTGTCCAGGTCTGGAATGAAAAGACAAACTATCTTGTAAAGTGTATATAGGTAATATGACCTGAAAAGTAAATTGTACTGCACCAGGCAGAGAGCTCAACTTGAAACTGAGTAAGGTAATCAAATCTTGCTTTTGGACCATCTATAAATAAATGAATTTTCTTTAATTTACCATTGCATGATTTTTGACGTATAGGGATTTAAGAATACCAATATTAAATCAAGCAACATGAAGTTAAAGATTAATTCTTTCTCCTTTTTAAAAAAGAATGCTAGCTTCCTATTCTGTTTTTTTTTTTAAAATTGTTGGCATTTTAAATATATTTGAGCCAATCACGTGCAGGTGTGAAGGACACACAAGATTCAAGCCTTCTATATCCCTCTATACAGCAATAGATATTTCCCCAAATTAAATAGAAAATACAATCTTGTGGTTGTAGCAGATTAGCTGTATTTCAAGAAAAAGGAAAAAATGTGGGAAGATTTACAATGCTTTCAATATAAAGCACCCACAAACCATTTAAAACATGTCAAAAATCCTATTTGGCCAGAAATATTCCCGGTTTTCACAATACTTCCATCCTTTAATATAGATTTTCCTGTCATTGACCAAAATTCCCTGGATCCATTACATTTTTCTTTGTATCTTTGTGGTACAGAATTGGACACTTTTGATATAGAAAATATTGTTCCTAGATTTTGCTTCATTAAGATCAGTTTTATAACTCGCATTGATTATTGTACTGCAGTGTAATTCACAAGAAAATAAGTGCCTATTAAGATTCCACTATTATTTATATATATATATATAATATATATATATAGAATTTTTAAATTGTTATTTTTCTATAATGAAATGTGGATTGTCACTAATCCTACAGCAACGATGCCCATAGTTAATTTTTGTTAATAGTAAATGATACCATGAATCAACTACATGAAGCTTCCTTGCAATGATGTCCAGGAAAAGGAAAAGGAAGACAAAAAAAAACTTACCCATAAAATCCAAACACAGGAGTGATCTCAAGGCAGTAATCTCATCAATAAGTTCAGAGTATGATAGATTTTACTTTAGGGATGTGCAAAAATACGTTTGGATTGCAGATTGCAAGAGCTGGAGAGAGACGATGTTCAGTACAAATAGCCTAGTCCCTTCCTTGGCTTTTGTTATAGTCTCGGCACTATGATAAATTACTTGCACTTTACTCTTGTGTTTTATGATATAACTGAAATCATTGTGCTATCACCATCTTGTAATCACCCCCATTTAACAAATCGTTTTCATTTGGTATTTATAGAAGGTATATAATTTTACATATATTGATAAAAGCTATTGATATACATTACTCAAAGGAATAAGTTCATATTTAATTTTGATGCAAATGTAAAGCCATATTGGAACCTCCTTTGTTAATGAAGTTACTAAAGTTACTGTTTAATTTTCTTACTGTTAATAGAAGAGTTACATTAGGTTCAGTTTGTAATCCCTGACTTTGCAAATTCTTTCACTTAAGATGCCATTTTTGTATGGCAGCACTGACTTGAGATTCCCCCCCCCCCCCCTTAAAGATATCTGCATAGATTTTTAGTGGAGAATGCATAATTCTATTTGGGGGAAAATACTGAGCAGTCAAGGGTTTATATAATTACTAGAGTTGGATTTCAGCCTCCTTTATAAAATAATTAAGAATACCGAGTTGTTTCTTTTAAAATCTTTTGTCATGAAACCAGCAACAATATTCCCTGCATGTTATGTTTTATTTCACAGGTTTATGATTCGATACATTGAAAAACTTTATTCATCTACATGCACAGGTTCTGATAAAAACACAGAAAAATGTGATTGGGGATTATTGCAGGTTAGAATCCAAGATCATTTTGTGCTACGGATCATGTCGTGTGTTCAAATAGCAAGTAAGATCTCATTCCATTGCCAGGTAAAGTATAACATCACCAGAACTTTCCTGTGGGTATTATGTAGAATACAGTTTCTATCTTAATGTTTCACTAGAACCAGGAATGCAACCTATTTTTTCTTTATCTCTTTCTCCAGATTGTTAATAATATTATGGCTCTGAAATTTCTCCAGTCTCTTGGTTACTCATATAAAAAAGAAGATATTCTGGATTCAGAGCTCCTTGTCCTTGACACTCTGAGTTTTCAAGTCAATGTCCCTTCCCCTGTCACCCACACTGAAATACTATTAGAAGTCATGGGTGAGTGAGAAAAATGTAATCATCAGTTAATAATAATTGAGATTGTATTATAGTCAAAAATATTGAACCTGTGGGGTTGGATTATGATAAACATGCAAATTCAGTTTTGTCTTAACAGTATGAACCAATGAATATAGTACTTCAGTGCTATCAACGGTGTAGGGGGTGGTGTGCGGGGTCAATTTGCCTTCCCTGACCCAGAGCAGTTGCGAGTCGCTCCCACTCCCTGGTTCTCGAGCCTGGATTTATTAATCGGGGTGTGATAAAGTACAGCAGACAACTGTTTTGTACAAAGAAATGTATGGTTTTTATTCAAGAAGAATGAATACACCTTTTATTAAAAACTGAGAAAACTTAGCATTTTAGATGAGAAAAAGCTTATCACTCTAATGGGGAATCCTTTACTCGAACACAAGAGAGTACACAGCAGTACAACACCTCCCACCCCCCAATTCCCCCTATCTAACCAAGTTAGGCTCTGGGGCTTCAGGGGCTCACCAATCCTTCCTTGACAGTCGGTAATGGGTCGCGGTTTCGGGGTGCATTGGATTTTGTCGATTCTGCTAGCCATACCCCGAACGTAGGAGAGGACTTCTTGCTGCGTGTTCCTCAGTTGGGTGGTGTCCGCTGATGCGGTAGGGCACGTATTGGATTTATGGGGTAAGTGTCCACTTTCTTCCTTCAGCAGTAGGTTTTAAAGTTCTTTTAGGTAATGTTTTACCAGTTGGTAGCTCAGGGATAGCTTGTAGAGTGGAAACAGCTTGCGAATCTTCGGGTTTTCATCGCGTTGACTTCGATTTGGAAATCGTTGGTCGCGGTGGCTCAATATTACCAATTTGGTTGCTGGTAATATCTTGGTGGTTGTTTTGTGAGCCTCTTGCTGCCGTGGCGTGCTTGGTGTCCTGGTCGCTTGCGATGCTGTCTTGGTTGATGTTCTGAAGAACCAGGTTAACGAAGCTGGTGTACTGATCTTGAAGTCTGCCAGGTCTGAAGCATACGAAGCTGGTGTAGAAGCAAAGTGCAGTCCTGGCTGTAAAAACAGGCCTTAATTATACTTTGAGAGGCTTCATTATCTGTGCCCCAAATCACCCTTGGTTCTTTGTTTAAGTTTTGCAGCCCAGTTAACTGAAACTTGATTAAGTGGTTTTAATCTGGTGTTGATGGACCAATTGCTGGAATTATCTGTCGGTTTCGAGTCGCAATTGTTAGTTAGTTTCTGGAGTCGATTTGTCTGCCTGGATCCGAACTTACTATGCGGGCCGGAAAAAGTGATTACCATTATGCATGTGTTGAATGGGTTTTTGCGCTCGAGTTGAAACTGTACTTCCTTGGATCGCTTGTTAAAATGTAAATGTCTTCTAGGGGCAGATTTCGAGGGTAAACAGTTCCCCAGACAATTTGATTAACTCCTATCCAAACTGGCCTTTTAGAGGTTGAACCCACCCCTTTTCTTGCAGACCGAACATTCACCTTTTAAAAATCCCAACTTGGTTAAAACTTGTAGATTTCTTCCATAAGCATTTTAGGATCCCAAACTTTCTGTTTAACAGTCCCAGATCGAATTTCCTTTTCAATGAGTCCAAACACTGGGGGGATTTCCACGAATTTTGGAATCTTGCAACGGAGTCAAGCTGGCCTGGTATGGCTGAGTTACATGGGCCCCAAAATTTCACATTGCCTTTTTTGTGGCATTATTTCAGATTAACAGCCGTTTTTTTTTTAGTCCAAAATAACGGCAAAAAAAGCCCGAAGTTTCACCAGAATTATTTTTCATTTTGTCGTAGCGCAGAAACACCTCTGGTTTTGAGGGTGGAGCTAATTTTTGGCACCGAAAAAGTGAGGCTCGTTCTGCGCATGCCCAAGCATTTGGGTTTCTAGAGTAATGCAAGGCACAAAGGGAGGGAAGGAGCTGTCTCTCTCCGGTTCCCAGGCGTGGGAGGAAGGAAATGTGGGCTGAGGACTGCTTTTATATAATTGTGTAGAGGGAGCCTTACTCTGAAGCTAACCCGTGCTGTACCTACCCTGGGAGTGTTTTGATGCTGAAACGTGAACTCCCCGTCCGAGCCACTGGACTTTGCCGACGGATCGCAAATGGCCCACCGCAGCTGCCTCTATCCCTGGCCAAATGGCCTACCGAGTGTTTTATTACAGTAAATATTAAGTCCTAAAAAGAAAATAACTTTCTTTTATAATGAAGTAATTCAAAATTAATATTGCATCACTACATCTAATAGGAACATAATAAATACAGATCAACACAGCAAATCAATCCTAAGCCCCCGTTAACGTCGATTTCAATCGGACTCCGACTTGGTACGGTAAGGTTTTAAAAAGTGGTCCTTAGCGATGTCCTAAAAAAAATCCGTATGGGTGAAACTCGCAAAAATGGCGTTATGGGTGGGTTTGACCCCGAGTGACGTCAGAAAAAGGGTACTTAAAAAACGGCCGTTATCTGTTAAGGATGGCGTTATACTATTGGCGAAACTTGCAAAATTAAGTTAGCTCAAAAAAAATGGAGCTAAATGGTGGCAAATTTTGGGCCTGTGGCATCTTTAGCAAATGAGCCATTGGGAAACCAAAAATGCATGTTTTCACTGAAGGCAAATTCAAAGTACATGGTACTACTACAACTAAATTCCCCTTTCGTCAGCTCTAGTGATGATGGAACCAACAAAGTACATAGTAATTCTCAAACAGTAGAAATTATTTTGCCTAAATGTACCTTATTTTTTAATAAAGCAAATTTCATTCCTGTGTGCTTTATCAAAATCTAGTTCTTTGATTAGTGTAAGGCACAAAAGAATCATATTAATCCTCAACAGTATTCTAGTTCTAAATAACATTTGTAACAACTTTTGCACTGGACAGCATTTCATACTGAAAATCCATGTTCATTTTAAATATTATACAGTGCTGTTTCCTTCAATAAGCTCCTTTCATCATCTGAAAGCGATATACATACCACTAGCCTTCTGCTACTTCACCCATGATGTCACTCGGGATGTGATTCGGTATAGTGATTGTCAATCGGCTATTCAACCATGGAGAAGGATGTTGGGGCATTGCCTAATGCTCACCTGATGTCCTACTTTACAGCAGACCACCAGAAAGTAAACAGAAGTGGATGTCCGGGCTGAATTTTAAAAAAAAAATCCCCTTACTGGCCCGGAGGCACCAAGATCAAGTGTCGGGCTCCCATTGCTGCCTTGGCTGGGTTCAGCACAGATCGGGGATTAGACTGGTCATCTACCTGGTCTATATATCCGTAAATGTTTTTAAACAATCTATTGACCCATACAGTAATATAAAATGAATTCAGCGTTTTGTTTGTCCGATTACAAAATTCTGTTGAATACTTTTAATTAGTTGATACAAGTGTGTTATTTAGAATAGAATGGATCTTCATAATGTGCATCATTACTAGGTCACACAAGTGTGAACAGCAGTGCAAATACCATCTTTACAAAAATCTTAGTCTGTTCATTTCCCTTAATTGTTCTGAACATAATTTAATACTTTTTTAGGGTACAATGATCCATCGGTTCCAGTTAAGTACCTACACAGTATTTCCCTGAAGGTGCTGAAATTTGTTTATCTCATGAGAAACACCATCTATGAAAATTTATTAAAAATTGCTATTGAGAATTCTACACCTAGTGAACTCCAGAGGCAAGTATTTTTGTTTGTCACATTATAATCAATAATCTTTAAAAAAAAACCTGATCATTTTAGGTTATATTTGTTTTGTTTTACTCAGAATTATAAACAGGAAATTGAAGATGGTTGCAACTCATTTAAAACAAAATGTAAACTTTGCAATGCTTAATTTGTTTTAGCTATGAAAAAATACAAAAATTACTTTAGTCGAACACTAAGATGGGCAGTTAATTTAGTCCAATATTTCCGATAGATCATAAATCACAAATTAAGTCTAAAACATGGTCTTCACTTCAGCTCAAGTCATTTTGTTACTCTTAAATTGTTTTTCAAAAAAGTATTCCAGTTTTGAAGCTTCCTTCTGGTTAGGCAGTGAAATAGCATCAGAAGGTATATGACAGTATGATGATTGTAATAGCAGAGTAATAAACTGAGGATTGCTTTTGTTGGTAATTGAAGGTGCATCCCTGCAGGAAATGTTTACTGTCACAAATCAGGAGAAGGGAATGTGAAGATTTACTATCAAAATCTGGAGGATTTTCTTGTAGGATAAAGTCTGAGCTAATTTATGAAAAGTTTAAAATATATATAGGATTTCTGCATGGAACTTACTTTGATGCGGATATGGACATTGTATCACTTGTATATAATTTCCTTAAACAGGAGATATTTTCCAGATAAGTAAATTTTTTTTAAATCTCAAAGTTCTGCTCAAACTGCTGTAAGTATACAGAGAAAAAAATGATTATTAGCTGCTGCCTTCAACCCCATAATGAAGCACCTTCTTCACACACAGCACTCTATCTAACACCCTGGTTGAAAGCTAACAAACACTCACCAGTCACCAAGTTAGAATGGCAGGCAGCCTTCTGGTTGACAATTAAGTGCACCTATAATTTGTGAGAGAAGTCCAGACTTATCAACAAATGCAAAATCAAATAACATTTTACTTTATCATAGAGCAAAGTTTTTGTGCGTAAAGGAAGATTGCATGCTTCTAGCTGTTGGGGTGATTGGAACAAGTGCATTTATACTGAACTGTACACCATGGTTCAAGGTAGTAAACAATACTAATTATGTTATAAGTGATACTATACTAGAAATTAGTTAGCTAATTTATTTTTGTCCTTTGTTCTCAAATCAACGGTCTTTCTAGCACAAAAGACAAGCAATTGATTGTCTCAAATATTACCTTAATTTTGTGTGTGTCTTTTTTTTTAAAAAAAAGGTTGTGCAGCAGCTGGCCTCAATTAGCGGTGTAACAGAAGAAAGCATCTACGAGTTTTCTCAAGTAATATTAAAACACATTTTTCCAGGAGCAATCCATCTGAAATAAGTTTCAATGTTAGTGGATACTGCACTTTGTCAGTGTAGTGGTGGTAGTAGTTTTGTAAATTCTAAATTCACTTTGCACGTCACGAATCTGTGAAGTGTACAATTAGTTTTAAAATAATTTGTGGGAAAAAATTGTAATCGTTTGTACATAGATGTGGAATATTCTGACACTTAACATGCTACTAAATAACATTACAAATATTATTAATTAAATGTTTAAATTCAAATTCATAAATAGAGGTTTGTTTTAATGCTTTATACAATTTCCTCAGGACTATGACAAAAAAGTTGTTTCAGGTCAAGAAATAAACAGAGCAAAAACAATCTCTATTACTGCTCGTAGTAGTGTAAATGAAGGGGGAAATGGTTATATGCTGTTTAACCCATCCCTCATTTGTCTGAAGCATATAGAATCTCAACAAGCATCTTATAAAATAAGTTTTGAAACATTTTCAATACAGCAAACACAATTAACATGCTCTGTCCGAATGAGTTATGTAATGCTGGCTTTCAAATTCCTCTATGGACTCACCTCTCCCCATCTCTGCAAACCCCTCCAGCCTTACAACCCTTCGAGATCTCTGCGCTCCTCCAATTCTGGCCTTTTGCCCATACCCGATTTGCATCGCTCCACCATTGTGCCTTCAGTTGCCTAGACACCAAGCTCTAGAATTCCCTCCATAAATTTCTCCACCTCTTTCCTATAAGATACTCCTTAAAACCTATTTACCTGTCCTAATATATCCGGTGTCAAATTTTGTTTGATAAAGCTCCAGGGAAATCATTTACATTAAAGACGGTATTATAAATTCAAGTTATGATTTATTTCCTGTTAGGAAGTCGTGGCCAATTCAGTGAATCACAGGGCTTGCCACAAAAATCTGTTTTCTCAATATTCGAATGTTGACGCCTGGAAATGCCGATGGTTATGGTTCGGATTTTGCGTTTTACCAGTTAGAGTCACCAATTTGTTTTGAAACTCAATTGGCAATTTGATAACTAGCAACATTCCACAAAGCTTCTTAGTTGCTATTGCTTCCATATGTTCAAATATTTGGCGTGGCACTTTTCTGTAATTACTCGAGTCTGGTTGTAGATTTGAGAGACAAGGGGGCCAAGTTTCGGCCTGAGTTGCTCCTGTTTTTTTTTGGAGCAACTGGTTTAGAATGGAGTATCTTAGAAATTTGAATTCTCGGCATTTAGTTTGTTCCAGTTCTAGTCAGTTAGAACAGTTTCACTTTGGAACAGAATTTTTTTTCAAAAGGGGGTGTGTCCGGCCACTTACGCCATTTAGGCAGTGAAAACTTACTCCAAACTAACTTAGAATGGAGTAAGTGAAGATTTTTGTACGTTCGAAAAAATCTTGTCTATACTTTAGAAAATTAGACATAGTGAATAGGGAAGGAGGGGAGGGAAGGGAAGTCATTAAATTCTACAATCAATCCTTAGTCATACTTATACAAGTATTAAACAAATAAATCCAACCTGAATAAAAATTTATAAGCAAAGAAAAGATTAAATAATCCATGTTCCTACCTGTGTGAAACAGCAGCAGCCTGTGCTTCAGGCAGGCCTTTCATGTTGGAGACAGGCAGGGGTGGAGTCAGTGTTTCGACAGCAGCCCCAACAGCGGCAGCAAGCAGCCTTCGAGCTGAGCTGCGGTGCTTCAGGCAGGCCTTCATTCCGTTAGTGGCTGGCCGGCAGCCGAGGAAGCAGCACACACACACACACAGCTTTCGAAGGGGGTTGAGGCCATTCGGCCACGCGATAGGGGCGGCGTCAGTGGCTCGATGGCAGCCGAAGATATAGCAGCAGCCTTCGAGCTGTGAGGGGACTGAGGCTATTTGGCCACGGGATAGGGGCATCGTCAGTGACTGGACGGCAGGCAAAGACACAGCAATCAAGCAGCCTTTGAGCTGTGAGGGGGACTGAGGCCATTTGGACAGGGAGAGACAGACACATACAGTTTTATACTTAAATTTGCATAATGGGTGCTGCATTGTCAACACCACGTATTATGCAATGGTTCACCATCAATTCACTGCATAGGAGAGAATTGATTAGAGCTCACCGCACCAGGAACGTCGTAGCCCGTAGGTTGATGGGCAGGAGACCTTACCCACATCGACAATATCGAGCCAGGCGCTCGTACCTGGACATGAGCCAGGCTGATTGTGTGAAAAGGCTGCATTTTCGCAGAGAAGTTGTCACTGAGATCTGTGATATGGGGAGAGCAGATTTGCAGCTCAGAAGCAGAACGCCAACTGCCCTGTCTGTTGCAGTGAAGGTAACAGCTGCACTTTCTTTCGATGCCTCTGGATCGTTTCAGGCTACAACTGGAGATGTGTGCGCCATCTCTCAACATGCAATACATGCCTGCATTTACCAGGTCAAGGCTGCACTGTATGCGCGAAGGAATGACTTCCATCAATTTCCCAATGACCACACAAGTGATCCATGAGAGGGCTGTGGACTTCTTCAGGATTGCCGGCTTCCCAAAGGTACAGGGCTGCAATAATTGTACTCACATAGCCTTGCGAGCACCTGTGGAAGATTCTGAGCAGTACCGGAAAAGGAAAGGTTTCCACTCCATCATTGTGCAGCTCGTGTGTGACGACAAGCAGCACATCATGTCAGTCGATGCGAGATACCCTTGCAGCACCCACGATGCGTTCATCCTATGTGATAGCGTTATATCTGACATGTTTGAGCAGCCAGAAGGGCAGAGCTGGCTACTGGGAGACAAAGGGTACAGCCTGACCACCTGGCTCATGACACCCCGACGCATGACAGGACAGAAGCTGACCGTCAGTACAACATGGCGCACATTGCTACGCGCAGCATCATTGAGAGGACCATTGGCATATTGAAACAGCGATTCCAATGCCTGGACCATTCTGGAAGACAGTTATACTCTCCTCAGATTGTCGGTCACTTCACTGTTGTGTGCTGCATGCTTCATAACTTAGCCATCGTGAGGCAGCAGGAGCTGGTAATAGAACCAGAAGACCTACATGAGGGTCCAGTGCATGATGATAGTATTACAGAAGAGCAGGATGTGGATGGTGAAAGCATGCAAGTGCCTGATGCCGGAGCACGAGGTCGGAGGAGGGCCACTATTGCGCATGGACATGTTTATTCTTTGCAACTGTACCTACGTTGTGTTGTGTTAATGGAACATGAAACAGTTTTAATGAAAAAATATTTTATTGAAAAGTTAATGTCACTAATAAAATATTTGTTGTATCAAACTATACTTTTTAATATGACTCTTGAAGATCACAAACTTTAAGATCACTTATAAACTTGTAAAGTTACAAAACAATCGCAATGTGAAAAATCTTACACTCTTAAGATCACTTAAACTTCAAGATTACTTTTTAGATGCAAAATTAAATAAGTTACAAAATGAGAGAGCATTTACACTATAAGATCACTTAAAAACCCTAAGATCACTTAAGTTGTAAAGTTACAAAACTTACAAAACGATTTCAATTTGAAAAACGCTACTACAGCTACATCAAGAACAAGAACAAAAGCAGCAAAGAAAGGCTGCAACCATGTCTCATCCATATCTGTGAATGTTCACTTCTTCATGGGGATGTCATTTGATTATTGCTGCTGAGCCCAGTGAGGGCTATAGCCCACTCCTCCAGGTCGCTCAGCTTCTGTGGCTCTACTGGCCGTCCCCCAGTGCGGCAACGTTCGCCTCAGTTGAAAGCGATTTTTTTCTGAATATACGACAAAACCATGGCTTAATATAATTGCACATATACTAGTAAGCACTCGCAATGCTTTTCAACACTGTCCCATTAATGCCCCACCTCTTATTAATTAAAGCAAAATATATTGTTTATAGTAACTCCAAATTTAGCGATATTAAGAAATGCACAGTATGGTACTTTCACATTTTAACTAATGAATCATTGAATATTACATTTATTAAAGTTTTTACTTACTCTTGTGAAACAATGTCGTTCCAGCGCTTTTTGCTCTGAACTGGCCCCCGAAGGATCTAGGCGTCTGAGGACACCGCCTCGGCAATTTCTGCCCATATTCGTTGATATACTCGAGGGCTGGGCTTGTCACGATTACCCCGGGTCAATCGGTCCCAGCGCGCTTCCACCTCGTGGACTAGCGCTGTTTGCGCTTCCATTGAAAATAGTTTAGCCCGTTTCCTCCCTCCAACGTTCGCCTCGGGCTCCACCTCCATCGCGACCGTTAATTCTTGTTCCATTTTAGTTTTAATTAGAATATTCCATTGTACTCAAGTTTCCTACTCTTTTTCCTTAGCCCTCCCTTACTCATCATGCATGCGTGGGGTGACTCTTGAAACGCAGGTTTAAAAAAAAAAACTCCATTGCGCATGCGCACAAAAAGAGGGAATTTTTTCTTTTGGCTCATGCGCAGTAAGGCCGGTCTGGATCAAGCCGGCCTTACACGAGAACTACGACCGCCCGCCCCTGCCGAGATACATTAAGGTATTAATTCTCGGCGCAGATTGGGCAGTATGGATTAATCCTTCTAACCGCCCAATTAACGCCAAGATACGAGCGGTGGTGATGCAAACTACAAAGTCTAACCCTTAGTTTTTGACTGACCCAATGTTTTAATGCATTTTGTGGTACAAACTGATTTACAGCTAAATGTACTAAAGGAGCAACACAAGTGCAATGTTTTCATACTTTAGAATAGTGTAGCTTTGAATTGTGCAAAGATGCTTGAAGCTGCATGAACATTGGTAAGATATTGATCAGAAACCGAAAACCCTCCAGTAAGTTTATGAAAGGGAATTTATGTCTTCCATAATGCAAAATAGAACATTTATTATGCACAACTTGCAAGGAACAGACTACAGCTCAGCACATGTAGCTGAACCTCATGCTTGAACTGAAGATTTTACTTAATATGGCATTAGCACCCATAGATTGAGGATTTGATCAAGCAAACCTGGTTTTGTTTTACACTTCATAGATTATAACTAAGATGTAGCACAAGATGTTTTGAATGTTATTTCTTCAAGCTATTTTTTTTTTAAGTTGCTAGGTTGTGGTTGGGAAAACTTGCAATTGCATCAATGCTCATTACATGGAACAAGTTTCTGGGTCTAAGCTAGAGGGCTTGTTTACAATGCTCACAATAGTTTAAGCAGCCATCCACAGTCATGTTAATTTACTCGGTCCAATACATTCATAGAATAAAAAAGGGGTTGTCGGTAAAGGCAGCTCATCTTTAAGTAGAGTTGGAGACTAGTAAATCTGAAATTGTACTGAATGACATCAAACCTCACCATTTTCAGTGATAGTATGTATATATTGTCGGTATTATTTGTTACAACAGTTCTTCTGAAGTACTGACCAACCACTGGAGAAAAGAGAAGGCAAATAATTATACAAATTCTACAACTCGAGTCTAGAAAAATGTCAATTTATGGCCTCTTTATTGTATACAGCAATTCAAAGTACTGAATATTTTTATCAGAAAGTAACCTTAAAAAGATTTTCAGTGCATTAATGTACAGCAATACACTGCATCAAGTAGTACTTAAATACAATTCTGTTTATATATGATATTTTGAGAACATTTACACATTAATACACAACTGCAATTTCCAAAGTTCCAGACTCACCAACACAATGGCACCAATTGAAGATTATACAATGAAACGTTATCTCTACTGGATATAAAACAGCTGCTTCTCCATCAGTTTTTCAGTAACGCAAATGCTTACTGAAGATCTTAGATACTCAGAGATGCAATATATGACTACAACTGCTAGCATTTAAAGAATACACCATCACCTTCATGAAAGCTCTGGTAGAACATTATCTGTGCTCTAAGGCACTGATCTTAATTCCTGAATTTTTAATTTTACATTCTATGCTATTTTATGGGACACACTATAGTATACATCTCATTCTAACAAAAAATGCTTGCTACTAAAAAACTGCTATAATTGTGTACATATTAAATGGTTAAAATGTTTTCCTAGATCGCTGTCCTTACATGATGTGATGTGGCTAAATCCCAGATCCTGTCATGCAACATCATAACTGTCTTCAAAACATCATGGCAGGCTTCTCAATCCCCAAAGTACAATGACAAAATTCTTGTGAACAAATGCTAACATAAAATCAGCTGGGCTCTTGACAGATTTGGGATTCTGACCACAAACTGCTCGAGTGCCACCAGATTGAACTCAAATTATGGTAGAGACTAAGCAATATTTGGAATATGTTCCAGGTGTTTGGATATCAAACTGCAGAAGTTTGAGTTAAAACAATGTTCAAAGACTGTGTTACAGCATTGGATAAACTTGTTTATTTTATATGGATTTAATTTTGTAAATCCATTTCAGAGCTTTCACTTGTTTTTCAGTGATGATATAAAAAGCTGGGGTTTTTTTTACAACATTTCAAAGCTAGATCAGGTGTATAACAGGATCAGTAGACAGGCTTTTACTGAGAAATAATACACTGAATTTCACAGAAGCATATTATATTCTTAGGCTATAAAAAGCACTTTTTTTACAGTATTCCGCTATAGATTAAATTCTGGAAATTATGCAATGATTACATTGTAAATTTAATCCTTCAGTGTGGATGTCATCATGCCTCTACTAAATAGAGCATCCTGCCCACAATCAGCCAGGACACCAGTGTATAAGAACATTTTTTCCCATTCCATCCTCTACAAACAGCAGCACAACACGTCAGACTTAATTTGTTATAAATAAAACTGCTATATATACACACATACAATTATTTTTAAAAGTGTGTGTGGGTGTAATTATAGTGAATTTAATCTCATCCCATGGTTCGGATGACAAACTGCTTGTACATTGCTTTTGTGGTTTATGACATTTTCTAAATTCCTTGTTATTTTCTGGTTATCACTCCAACTCATTATGCAACATACTCCAGCCCAGCTGCAGGTCAAGTGATGAGCACTCTATACAGCGTATTGCAATAAAAGCCAATACTTAAAATATTAACATTTACTTTCATTTCAATGTATCGACACCAAAACATACATGGTTTGTGAAATCTCGCCTCAACTCAATCCAATGTGATCTAGAGCCCAAGCTACCAATAAATTGTGGACTAACGCAGCAAACACCTATCTATATCTGTCTACCTGCCCGTCAAAATTTTACACTATTTAAATGTTACATCAGAGAACAAAGTTAGAAGATTTGAAGTCCTCCACAACTCAATTATTAGTCATTTAACATCCACTGAAAAAGCAAGCATAACATTTTCCCAATCAGTTCAGATATCGTGTAATCTATTGCATTGGTGTAGTACATGGTGATTCAGTATATCATGCCCTCGATCTAGGTGTACATTTCAACCACAAATAAAAAGGTACGTTAGTGTCTTTTCTTCCATTTTTGTGCTCACCAAGGCAAAAGAGAGATAACAGTGCTGAGGAATAGATTTTTTTCCATTTCAGCAGTCTGTCAGCATCAAGTACTCTCAGGTCAGGTGCAGAGGAAAGTTCTCTGCTGGAACTATATGCCTGAGCCAGAACATCACCCCCTAACACACCAATGTGACATTCCTTCCCCATTTCTCTCACCAGTCATGCTGTGTTCTCGGTGTGAGATTGCCAACTAATGCAGAACTGGGGACAGCTTTGTGCTGCAGATTCATGCTCATTAGGAACTGGATCAAAACTACCCAAACCCATTTCACACAAGACCCTTATAGCCGACAGACAGTGGAAACCTTCATTCCATCAGATTTTGAGCTAGGTCCAGAGGCGAAAGGCTAGCGTCTAACCCACTCTGCTAGCCAGTTCTCCAATTTGATGACTTTGTGGTTTATTTCTCAAGGAAAACATATATAAAAACACAGTGAATCACCTTGTACAGGCAGTAACATTGAGTTAAACCTTGGGACAATGTACAGCAAAAGCAGTATAGATTCAATAAGGAAATCGTCTATAATCACCTATTGTAGAATTGAGAAGACACCCAAGCCAATCCCCATTTCAAATTGGTAAGCATAAACTTGAGTGCCTTTGTCCATTGTTCTTCAGAATTGAATTGAGTTTTTATAGAATAAGATCCTCCACTTCCTCCTGTGTCTTCAATCTTTCCCTTTTCCACATCCATTCTATGTAGCAAAAAGATTCAAAGAGTTACTTAACTGTCACTGGATTCACAAACTATTTTTGCGAACTTGGTTTCTTTTCAATTAGTACTTTGTCAGATTTACAGAATTAACTATAGTCAAAGAATACAAGTTCTGAAAAGTGGTTACTCTTCCTGTGGGAATAAGGTTGATGCAACTCATGCTGGTTACCCAAAATGGTGGTTCATAATGTTAACTGTAAAACTGGACTATAAAATGAATATACAACACTACATACATAACAACTTACGTTTATATGGTACTCATTTGAAATAAGTTTACAATGGCGAGGGGGGGGGGGGGGGGGGGGGGGGAGGGAATCCATGCAGGAAGCAAAGGAATTTAATTGGGATACCATAAGATATAACCAAAGAATTAGGCTTTAAGGGGACCTCTGAAGGCAGGGAGAGGGGTAGCAATGCAGTCATTTTGGAAAAATTCCAATGGACAAGGGTGTAATTGCTGAAACATTAGCCCCTCCAAAAAATACATATGAATCAACACCAAACCATATTATGTGGGAGCTTTACACAACGTGGACAGCAGTTATATATCTACTGTAGAAATATCAGGTTTACTTGTCCATATCACTGAAATACAACTCAATAGAGGCATCACAGGAAGGATTACACAAACAAGAGTTACGGAAGCCAATGATGAGGGTTCCCTGCAGCGTATTTGCTTGGGAATCACTGTTGTCAATGCTTTTGGTGTTCACACACACTGGGAGGCACAGTCTAGGATCAGTCGCTTCCAAACCTCTTAGGCGGACCCTCGTATCGAGGATGACTTGCTTCCACACCAAAAAGGGATGAGTTCACAGGTGTTTCATTGAAGGACCTGATATTCCAGGTCCCGAACTACATGTTGAATGGTGGAAGATGCCGGTGCGTGGATTTGTTTTTTTTTTAAAAACGTGTGGTAGCTGTTGCACACCAGCCACCACACGGGCTTGACAGCGCTAGGTCTTGATCCAGTGGCAAGGATTAACCAAGACGACTGGAGACCAGCTCTGCTGCACAGACCTAGCACGCACACATATCGCACTGTGGGTTGGCTGAGCCCTGAACTCATGTCCTGAGGCATGATCTTCCAAACAGAGACAATGACTGACTGGATGTGCAGTAACTGCTGGACATATGGCAAAAGACCTCCTGTTGAAGACCAGCCAAATCAGCATGCCATGTGTTCAAACCAGTCAGCAAAAGGGAGGTAACGTATTTTGCTTTTTATTATAACCTCATTGTATCTCTGTTGTAATTAAAGTAGATCTATAGGATACTTGACGACTGCTGTTAAATGCATGTGTGTGTTTTTAATAAACTCTGCCAATTGTTCCAAGCCACTTAGGACCAAGATGAGGAGAAACTTCTTCACTCAGAGAATTGTTAACCTGTGGAATTCTCTACCGTAGAAAGTTGTTGAGGCCAGTTCGTTAGATATTTTTAAGAGGGAGTTAGATATGGCCCTTACGGCTAAAGGGATCAAGAGTATGGAGAGAAAGCAGGAAAGGGGTACTGAAGTGAATGACCAGCCATGATCTTATTGAATGGTGGTGCAGGCTCGAAGGGCCGAATGGCCTACTCCTGCACCTATTTTCTATGTAAAGGACCCTGTGTTTCTGCCCAAAATGAAGATGCATAACTCATCAATTAAATACCAATTTCTAAAAAATATATATTTTTTTAATAAGTAAACTCGGGGATAATTTATGAATACACATTTGCCATCGAGTAACCTCCTTTGAATTGAAATTGCCCATTGTTTATATATTAAATAAGATTAGGTTTACCTAGTTAACCAATCTACTTAGTACCTGTATGGCAAGCAGAAGCCAGTGTCACCTCTTTCTACCTCTTCTTTAAATTGTTGAACACAATCCAGAAAAGCCACCATGGCATGATCAAATTTGTTATCCCAGAAGAATCGCAATCCGCCAGAACAGTACAAGGGCAGCTCCTACAACAGCAAGTTAAACAGCAGGTGCAAAATTTTAAAATGCAACTTAAAAAAAAAATAAAACACACTCCACTTTGCTTGATATCTTGCTTATTTGAAGGTCAACTCCCTCAATTCTCCAATTCCTGGAACCAACTGCAACTGAGAATAATGCGGTCTTGAACAGACTGCTGGGGAGTGCAGGAGGAGCCCAAGGATTGATTACTCTTGCTCCCTGTGAGTTCCTTCCCACAATGACACTGCTAAAACTGGGAAGTCAGTGGGGAAAGAAAAACAAACTTGCATTCCACCATTCCATGGTACCATACATGGGCCCTCGTGGAACTGTGGTTCTCGTATTGGACTGTTCAGCCACCAAAGAACTCACTTCAAGAGTGGAAGCAAGTCTTCCTCGATTCCGAGGGACTGCCTATGATGATGATAATGACATGGGCCTATTGTGCTACATTACCATGACACCACTGCTATTCTGTTTTTAATTAACTATCCATTTAACCAACACAATAGAAAACTAATACCCAACAAAATAACAAACTTCTAAGAAAACAAATGTTCATTTAAAAAAACAAAAGTAATGCAGTTATGCCGTTCTTTCATATTTGTAGAACGACCCAGTGAGATATTCTTATCCTAAAGATGAACCCTGTTTGCTTATATATGCCTATAAAAGGCATGTCAGTAGTGGGAATGGAACATTTTTTATTTTAGATCTAGTGTCAGTATAAGGCACGCCTAGATCATGTGCAGCATAGATAGCAGGCTAAAACTATTTTCCCCCCCAATTAGATACCTTAATCACAACCTCTGAAGATAAATACACCAACTCACCCTTGTGGCTTCTCTGAACAAGGCAGCAATTAATAACAAATGATGGGAGCTGTGGACTTTGGTCCAATAGAAATGGGTGAAGATTATTCCCAGTTCACTTAATTTGTAGTCAAGGCTTTTATCTCCGCAGTCTGAACTGGATCTTAACCCAACTCTGGAGAAAGGACAGTATTCTAACCAGTTATTTTACCCAGTCTTTAATCCTGTTCTTTCCCCCCCCCCCCCCCTCCTTTTTCAACCGTTCCCTCTGCTAACTTTTTCTGAAAGCGGTTTCACAAACTACATTTTTCCATTTAAAATTTCAACTTCTAAATTCAAATTTATTGGCAGAAAATAGTACTGAATATTCTCACAAAGCAATTTTTCTCAACAAAAAAAAAGAAAGGTTATTTTACTACTGCAGTACAGACCTTGGCTCTGTCTGCAAGTGATTCCAAGTATGAGTGATTTCCATGAGGGACAAGACGGTACCTATAACATGGAAAAACATTTTGCATAAAGTTGTGTGTGTTTACTCAACAAAATTAAAGTATTTTACATTTTCAGGCATTCTTCACACACCATTGGGGTGAATGGGAACTGATTGATGGGGAAAGTCATAGCAGAACGATCTCTCTTTTGACATCAAGGAATGCCACTCACTTGACCCTCCCATTACCATGTGGCAAATAAGGCTGGGCGCATCTTCAAGTGTCAGATAAATTGTCCCCACTGAATAAATAATTACTACCTAATGTGTTACACCACCATCCTCCAATGCCACTCCTCCGTTGTCCAGCTGAGTGGGACTGTCCTTACCTGGTTCCACTCTTACCTATCCAGATATGCAATGGCTTCTCTTCCTGCCCCCATATTGTTACCTCTGGAGTCCCCAAGGATCTATCAATGGCATTCTCCTATTTCTTATCTACATGCAACATCACCCGAAAACGTGACGCCAGATTCCACACATACACTGACTATATCCAGTTCTACCTCCACCGCCTCTCTCAACCCCTCCACTGCCTCTGTTGCCAGGCAGTTTGTCCGGCATCCAGACCTGGATGAGCCGAAATTTCCTCATTGGGAAGAACAAAGCCATTATCCATTGTCTAGACCCCAAGCTCAAATTCCTTCCCTAAACCTCTATGCCTTACCTCCTTTAAGATACATCTTAAAGCCTAACTCTTTGTTCAACTGTCCCAATGCCTCCTTTAACTCTGTCAAATTTTGTCTGATTACGTTCCTGTGAGGTGCCTTGGGATGTTTTACTACGTTAAAGGTGCTATGCAAATGAAAATTGTTGTTGTATTCCTGTCTTTTGTCTCATTTGATATTGTATGTTTTATTTCTTCGTGTGTCAAAACTAAGTCATGCTTTCAAGAAGCAGCTCGAAACACTGCAAGAACTGCTCCAGAGTATTCACAACAGCAGATGACTGAGAGAAATTCTCTCTACTGCCATTTTTCAAGAGGCAAAACTAATTATTCCATCAACCACTTAGATTTTTCAGTGCACCAGGTGGGACAACCTGCAGCACTTCTCGGTGATATTGGAGTAAATAAATAGGAAAAATAATCTGCTTCAGGGTTCCACTACCACCCTGCTTTAATTTAAGGAGCATCAGGCCTCAACTTTGTAGGCACTGCCTTGCTCAGTGTCACCAGCCACTTCAGCATGACCTTGACTAGCATGAAGAGTAACTGGTGGAGAATTACTGGCCGAGGCTTTCCATTCCCTGACCCCACTGTTTTCAGTAGATTTGGATTGGTCAAAGGGAAGATGCAATTTGTGAATACTATCATTTGCATTACCGCCCACTGCTCAGTTTAGTGGCAGATCTGCTCGGAAGAAACTATGTTCACACGTGTAGGTAGGTATTCAGTAAAGATGTGCAAATCAGGGAAAAATGGCTTCTGCCGAGATTCCTGCCATTTACACTCGATGCAGGGGCTGCCAGTTAGGCCCCAGTGTTCAGAGCTCATTTGAGGGAACACTGGAAGAGGGCCTGTATAAGTGCTCTCCAAGCACAGCCCTGCACAGGGTCTATCAAGTAAAAGAACTTTTGCAGCAAAAATATATTGACTTATTGGGCTGCATGCTGCCACCTCTCTCCAGCTGCCACAAGTTTCTAACCACCTACAATAACTCCCCAGAGATCAGGGAGTTCAGCTCCCATAGTTCAGAGCCAGAGGGCATCTCAAGGTCAGGGGGGAAGCTCTGCCAGAAGGGTGACCCAATCAAGCACGAGGGAGCCGACCTAAACATAGTGAAATGGTAGAATCGGCAATGCATTCCAGGTAAACACCAACTATTATTAATTACCAGTCTTGGCATTAGTAAATCCTCAGTTCCCTTAATTACAGCAAACTATGCTTAAGCAAAAATAATTGTACAATTGGGGGAGGGATATTAAGATCTTAATTTTTTTTTTTAAAGTGTGCTGAGGGCAAGATTCAGTTTTCCCTGCTCCCCAATGTTCTTACCTCATTTGAAATTTTTTTTTTTTATTATTAGGAATTGGAACAATTTTCTTCAGTAAACAATTGTTCACATAATAACTAGGAGCAGGAATAGGCCATTTGGTCCCTCGAGCCTGCTCCACCATTCAATAAGATCATGGCTGATCTGATCTAGGCCTCAACTCCACTTCCCTGCCCGCTCCCTATAATCCTCGATTCCCTTTATCTGGTGTTTAAGGTTCTAATCTAAAAGGTTTCACTTCAAAATTCATCATTTACACATTTTACAATACACACAAACAAAATGCTGTTAGTATACAATTACACTGCATACCGTTGAAATCGGAGTTCCATCTTGTTGGCTAGGGAGTGCAGTAGTAGCACAGTCTGCCCCCAAGCTGCATTAATCTCATTCCACTCCACAGGAACACTAGGTAGACGCCCTAGTCTGAAGTTATTGATGGTGCCAAACTGTCCGCTATGCCTGAAATCCATATTGCCCAGTAATGAAAAACTAAACCACAATAAGGTAACACAGAAATACAAAGTCCAGATAGGATTAGCCTAGCTTTGAATCTAATCTAAAGCCCATACAACTTAAATTAGTGAAGGCTGAGAAAATATTTGATAACATTCTGATTTTTAAAAATGAATGAAAAGATATAATATTTGTGCATGCACATAAAATATGAATGCTTATATTGTCTCTTGTCCAACATCACATGGAACTTGCTCACAATAGAATTAGCCCCCAAAGACTTTAAAATACTAGTTAGTCTCATGTGGTGTTACACACGGGGAGTCAAAATCAAGCGGGTTTAGAGGGTGAGGAATGATTGGATAGTTTGTATTGATACCGGCTGGAAGAAATTAATAAGAATCCCGTTGCAACCTCTCGAGTGAAACTTCATAGGAATTATACATTGCGCAACAAAAAACAGGAATCAGTCATATTTCAAATTATGACATTAATACTTTACCTCTTTCATTTTAATTAGTGAGGCCAGGACACTAGGATATGTAACATGGAAAGTCATGCTGCTGTTTTGCTTTGTCCTTTTGACTTGAAAGCTTGTAGATCAAGTACACAATGTTGACTGCAGTCGTCACGGGTTAGCGCACAGAATTTCCCTCCCAGCATTGATGCCTCAGTAACCGTCAGGTTGTCTGCGAGAAAGCAGACCAAACTTGCTGATATTTTAATCAGAGAAGAGGAAACCATGAATTTCTGGAGGGCAGGTGACCTGTTGTCTACAGCAATGGCTCTCAAACCGGGATCCGTAGAGACTTTCCAGGAGGTCCGCGGAAAAAACTCCAATGGGTGATGGACAGCGAGCTGGTGCGGAGTGGCCGGGTGCTGGTGAACAGGGTGGAGAATGGTTACCATGGCGGCAGCGGTTGTGCGCTACAGGAAACGGGAGAAAGGAGCGAGGGAAAAAGACTGCGGGCGGGCCAGCAGCAGCCTCAATGTCACTGACAGCAACAGGAGCCAGAAAAGCGCAGGGCCAGCCATTCAGAAAGGAATCGTGTCCAGATCCCAGAAGTGTAATGATTATATTCTGACTGTTACAAACTTTGGGTCGGCCTCAAATTTCTCAAGTTCAGATGTGGTAGAGGCAGAAACCTTCATCGCATTTAAAAAATACTTGGATATGCATTTGAAGTGATGTAACCTGCAAGAGCTGGAAAGTGGGATTAGTCTGGATAGCTCTTTTGGCCAGCACAGACAGGATGGGCCGAATGGCCTCCTTCTGTGCCGCAAGTTGCTATTCTAGTCACTAACCTTACAATAAACATATGTGCAATACTGAGGCAGTGCTGTACTGGCAGAGGGTTCTGGCTTTCAGATGAGAAGTTAAATCAATGTCCTGGCTAACATTTATCTCTTGACTGACACCACTAAAACAGATTATTTGGTCAATTATACTTCATTGGCTGTGAAGCCCTTTGGGGGTATCCTGAAATGTGAAAGGCAAGTTATTTTTTTACCATATAACTGCCTATACCTTTCAGCAGACTATCCCAAGTAACTGACCACAAACACAGGCTTTTCTCTCCTGGTTACTGCTGACCACAGGAAGTGGGTGGACTAACCATATGACCTCTTCCCCATTCAATGATTTGCCACTAGGCCCGTCAATACATCTCCATATTAAAAAACAGATTCCCCTCTTGCCCCAGTGTTCCACAATTCCTGGATGACCATCAAGTGAATGCAAACAAACATGTTTAAAGACAGAACCAAGTCAAAGATGAGGCTGAATCTGCAGTCCTGTCACAATAGCATAGACCACTTCTCCTCGAATGCCACTAGTGCATCAGCGTAGACTCACCCAATTTGTAAGTTTGTCATTTAATTGATTAGAATGCTGTCCCTGAACACAATAGTACATTTCCTGTACGAGGACCAATGACAACTGCAGCAATCAAATCGCATCATCAGTTTAATAAATACAGACAATGCTGACCAGTTCTTACCATATGTGGAATGTAGCATTGAAAACATTGGTTTTCTTCAGTTTGTCAAGCTGGATCTGAGCATATCGCATTTGGTTGTCAACACTCTTTAACTCATCATCAAGCTCCAGTTGCTGCCTTTTGAATTCAGAGTATTCCCTCTGGTACCTTTACATGAACAAAATATTGTGCTAACTGTACAAGCTTGGAATGGGTCACATTTACACAAGAACATAAGAAATAGGAGCAGGAGTAGGCCATATGACACTCGAGCCTGCTCCGCCATTCAACACGATCATGGACTCAGGTCCACCTCCCTGCCTGCTCTCCATAACCCCTTATCGTTTAAGAAACTGCCTATTTCTGTCTTAAATTTATTCTATGTCCCAGCTTCCACAGCTCTCTGAGGCAGCAAATTCCACAGATCCACAACCCTCAAGAAATTTCTCCTCAGTTTTAAATGGGCGGCCCCTTCTTCTAAGATCATGCCCTCTAGTTCTAGTCTCCCCCATCAGTGGAAACATCCTCTCTGCATCCACCCTGTCAAGCCCCCTCATAATCTTATACGTTTCAATAAGATCACCTTCTCATTCTTCTGAATTCCAATGAGTAGAGGCCCAACCTACTCAACCTTTCCTCAAATCAACGCCCTCATCTCCGGAATCAACCTTGTGAACCTTCTCTGAACTGCCTCCAAAGTATACCCTTTCGTAAATATGGAAACCAAAACTGCACGCAGTATTCTAGGGGTGGCCTTACCAATACCCTGTACAACTGTAGCAAGACTTCCCTGCTTTTATACTCCATCCCCTTTGCAATAAAGGACAAGATTCCATTGGCCTTCCTGATCACTTGTACCTTCATACTAACCTTTTGTGTTTCATGCACGTATCCCCAAGTCCCGCTGTACTGCAGCATTTTGCAATCTTTCTCCATTTAAATAATTTTTGATTTTTGATTTTTTTCTGCCAAAGTGCATGACCTCACACTTTCCAACATTATACTCCATCTGCCAAATTTTTGCTCACTCACTTAGCCTGTCTATGTCCTTTTGCAGATTTTGTGTGTCCTCTTCACACATTGCTTTTCCTTTCTTACAAGTTATTGGAATTTTATCATGAAAAGAAGAAGAAATTTTAGTGTAACAGATTTCTTGCATCTTACTATAAGTCTATCACAGGCTGCCAAAAACCCTTACATGTTTTCACAATTTACAATTGGTGAGTTTGTTCGGTGATGCTAAACCTAGATTTCAAGCTAGAACAAATAAAAGCTGCAGTAGTGAGAAAATGCTGAGATTTTTCAGTATTGTGCATGTAATGCAAAGGGATCGAAGTAACAGTCAATTTCTGTAAGCAGTCGATTTCTGTAAGAACATAAGAAATAGGAGCAGGAGTAGGCCATTTGGCTCCTCGAGCCTGCTCCACCATTCAATAAGATCATGGCTGATCTGATCCTGGCCTCAACTCCATTTCCCCTCCCGCTCCCCATAACGCTAGACTCCCTCATCATTCAAAAATCTGTCTATCTCCACCTTAAATATATTCAAAGACCCAGCCTCCACAGCTCTGGGATAGACAATTCCAAAGATTCACAACCTGTCTCTCTGACCAAATCCAACTTTGCCTACTATATATGCACATAAAAGAATAGAAAATTAGGTCACTCTTACATGTGCATCAGAATTTATTTCAGGGTTTCTTGACTGGGAACTGGGCTGGGTAGTGATTGTTTTAAGTGGGGCAGCCAATTACCTGATGCACAATATATACCTCCTCTTACGCCTTCTGTAGCACTAAGTTTAGGTACGAGAATATAAAAACCTTGTGATAAAAGGATTGTTTCACCTGTACTCTCTATTAGTGAGGAAGCAATGAATACTGTGCGTCATCAGTTGGAGAAGATACTTTGTTGTACTTTTGCATTAAAACTGGTCTACTCACTGGGATTCTTCTTGATTGAGTCTATCAGTCTCCGCCCTAACCTTCGCCAAATCATCGGCTACCTTCTTCCGTTTCACTTCCACATTTTCAAGTTCCTGGATTAGATGGTCCTCTTCAGAATTCAGTGCCTTTAGCTCTTCCAGCAGTTGCTCTTCATCTTCCTCATTCATTTGTTCAAGTATCTCTAAACAGTTTCTGCATCAAGAACATTTAAATACTTTCCAGTCAGGAGGCATTATATTTCACCAAAAAACCTGACCACCATCTTTAGAAATGTAGTTTTGAAAAAGTTATTCCAAATCATTAAACAAAAACATACTATAGCACAATTTTCTTGGGTATGTTTAACTGCATTACAACATTGTCTGGAACTTTATAGGCTTGGTTCTGCTGATGAAGGTCTTGTATTCTTCAATTAGATTTGACCTGGATAATAAACCATGCATAATTTGGGGCTATAATAGAACTAGCATTAATAACCTACTTGTAATTCTGGCATTCGTTCTCTGTGACATTCAGTTGCTGGTCTAACTGATCAAGCAACGTATCTGTACATTCCTCACACAGAGGATGGTCCACATCGGTCTGCCCAGACATGATGTCAAAGAGATCGCTAGTCACCTATTTAAAAACAAGTACCCACAGAATTCAACAACATGTATATACACACTTTATGTGTAGCACATATTTCTTGTGTCACAATTACTTCCTGTAATAACGTTGATTTCACGGAACAGAATTTGACTTATTTTGTCTCCAAGAGTCAGTAACCTTAGTAACACTTTGTGCCCCTAATATTGCTCCCACCTTGTCCAAGCACTGGACAGGCAGAAAGCAACTGGGTCGTCCTCCTGTCAAGGCCAAGATATTCAAAAATTTAATAGGTTAGGTCATTAAAGTGGCCTGGTCGCAAACCCCGGATGCATCCTCAGCAATGGTAATCAAAGGCAAAAACAGCTGTGGGATTTGTTCCAAGGAGTTGGGAGATTTCTGGCTGCTGTTAAAGAACAGCTGTGGGATGACCTCCAGACCCAAATTCCAATTGGTCCCTAGGAAAGAAGTAGGCAATCTACATTTGAGATCTTAAGATTTTTGCCTGGCCTTCAATCTGAGAAGTAACCAAACACATGGTCCACTGCCAGCTTATTTGGGTGGGAGATGGGTGGTTGGGTTGGGGTGCAGAAGGGAATGTAAATGGACACAAGGACAGGAAATTAAGGCAGACGGGCCAGGAAGCCTTCCCAATCGCATTGATGTGCCAACATTGGGCAGGTACCTATTGCAAGTATAGCCTCTACTCCACCCCTTAATGAAATCCCTAGAAATCCTGGGGCTATGCTGCTTCCACCCAGTTTTCCTCTCAGCATCTGAGAAATGAGCATTCCTCCAGTGGTACTGAGAGCATTATCGGAGCCAATGTGCATTATATGACCATACACCCATGATGGTGTATCCTTAGCCTCACCAGCAGCAAGGTCATAGGGCATCTAGTATGTAAAAAGTCCACCGTACATTGATCACACTTAAACAGAACTCTTTCAACAAAAAAAATTGAAAAGACAGACAGAACATCCATAATTTGTCGCGATAGCTTGGCCTCTTCCCAAGACCAGGAAGTGGGATTTACAACTTTAAAAAAATATATTGTGATGGGAGGTGGTATAGCAAGTAACACAAAATGGCTCCAATATTGCTCTCCGTAGCATTTGGAGAATGCTAATTTTCCAGAGACACACCCCATAGCCATTTATCCACTAGACTGACTCGGGATGTGCCGATTTAGATCACTTCCCGAGAGTTCCTGAGCAGTGGTCTTAAAGGGGAATGCGAGGTTACACAGCTCCATCGTGGTGACAAAACATCACAATCATGTTCAGAGCTCAGACTACCCATGAGCAAACCATGGGAAATCAGCCTGAAGAATAAATATATTCCCTATTGGACTATAGGCTACTGTTCAATTTTTAAAACTTTCTAGAATCTAAAATTCACAAAGATTTCTACCATTGGAAATGAATAAAGTACAATACTGAGGGTCTTGTCTGAATATTTTTATATTATAAATTGGTTAAAATAAAAATAAGCTGTTGAAAATATCCACGCTATAATCGAAAGTCGAGTATAACGCGCACTTCGTACAAATGCCACTTACTTCTCGTTACACTATTTCATCTCACCATCAGCAACACCATGGGAGATCTGTTAATGTACATTATACTGAGATGCACATGGTTTCACTTACAGTAGTCTGTCCTTGTAAAACATATTAAAAAGTACAATTTACAAATATTTACTGTATAAAAAAAGTGAATGAACAGCTATAAATATATATCTAACAGGCCAAATAAAGCACAAACCCACCTTGAGTCTTCGGCTTAGGTTTTCCATTGTACCTCCGTCTGAAGCTTCTCCAATTAGAGTAAAGCTATTAGCACTTTCTGTGGACAACATCCTACAAAAGATTACAGTCCCATAACAATTCTCCAAAGGATCACAAGGCTCAGGAAAACATATCTGCTATTTTAAATTACAGAAATAGATGCAGTTCCTCGAACTGAGGAAGATAAACATATAGCTAGCCACTGTTTTCATCTACAATATAGATAACCCGATAAAGAAATATTTTACTAAATTAACCAGATTATGAAGATGTTTGGAGAAAAATGTTAAAATATTCAGAAAAAAATTAAGCCTGTTTTATGGTTTGAAATTATAACTTTCCATTCATTTGGCAATATTGAATAATTTCATAACTTCATTGCAAACTATTACAAGAAAATCTATAGATACTTACATCGAAAGCGAGCTTTCTCTAGTACACAGTTAGTGGGAATAATTGGAAAGGAGGTAAACTTTTCTATCCTACCCCAATTTTCTCTTCTCAGCCCTCTCATGGTGGAATAAAGTTCCAGAATACATATGGTTTGCCGACATAACAGATACTGTACAGCAAAGTAATTTGTTGTATATGAACCACACTACGACACAAGAGATGATAAGGCACTATGTAAGTGCAAGTGAATTAGAACAATGTACGTAACTGGCTGGTCAACAGCAGTGGACATCACAGCGGAGCTATAGCCGGTCTTCAGCCCATATTTAAACAAATTCTCGCTTTCACCAGAGATCACTGGTTTACAATCACAAGTAGGCAACTCTTCCTCATCCCAAGGGTGTGGAGACCAAATAACATTCCTATTGGCACTGCCCCCAAGATCAGCATGGGTGTCAAACCTGGAACTCTCTGACTTATTACAGTTCAGCACCACACAATGTAATACAATAGGGTTATTCTGGAAGCAAGGATTTTCCACAACAAATGGCAATTAAAATACTAACGGTTGGAAAAAACACTATTTTATCATCACTGCAGAGTAGTGCTCAACACTAATTTGCTCAATTTATTTTTCTTCCGCAAGTGATCGTTCTTTGCCCAAGAAGGCAGAAAGCCAACTGGCTCTCGGCCTTTATGAATGTTGTTCATAAGCCAGGAACAAGCAAGTCTTGGTTGGGAGTACCTTCACCACACGGACTGCAGCGGTTCAAGGTGGCGGCTCACCACCACTTTCTCAAGGGCAATAAATGCTGGCCTTGCCAGCGATGCCCACATCCCTGGAGCGAATAAAAAAGAAACTTATGACCTGCCCTCTGATTTTTTTCTCCCTTCTTGAGACAAAGAGCAAAGCTTCGGGGGGGGGGGGGGGGGGGGGGAAGAGTGGTAATTCGATCATTTTATGGCACAGCACAAATTCAGACCATCAGCATTGCCAGCTTATTAATATGTAATTGTCCTTTATAAAGCCAAAAGTAGTTTGCCAAGTCATTACTTATTAAAAGAATGAAATTGCACACTCTTACCGAGCTGGAGGAATGTATTTTCTAGACACGCCATCGGGCTTGTTTTCTGTGCAAGTTTCCTGAAAAATAAAGCATTGTAAATGAACTGAAGAGTGCAAATGAAGATTGACTGCATGTTTTAAAAACCTGAGTTACGAAATGTATTTTATAGATGTCTATTTCAATTCTTACCTCTGGTAAGCTGCCATCTTCCACCCTGCCTTCTTCTGGTTTTACAGGAGTAACTGTAACTAAAGGAGCTGAAAAAAACCCACAAAACTTTCATCTTACTGGCTTTTAAACATTGAAATCAAAACCAATGTGCAATGATAAGCTTGGATGAACCTTATGGCATTATCGAATACTTGACTGATTGGAATACATTTTTGAGAAGAGAAAAAAAACTGATATACATCATATACTAAAAATCTTGCATAAAGCTCAGCAACGACGAGAGCACCACCTATCTTCAGGCCAGTGTTGCTATGGTCGTAACACGTGCTTCAGTACAGCAGTTTATTCAGATGGTTTAACGCGAAACCTGAACATAACACTTACTTCCTGTAATGCTATTTCTATCATGCTGCTCTATCACACTTAAACGGATCTATTTATTACCCTGGCAGCTGTGGCTCAGTGGGCAGCACACTTGCCTCGGAGTCAGAAGGTTGTGGGTTCAAGTCCCACTCCAGGAACATGAGCACCTTTTTAAAAAAAAATCTAGGCCGACACTCCAGTGCAATTGCTGAGGGCGTGCTGCACTGTCGGAGGTTCCATATCGGATGAGACGATAAACCGAGGCCCCGTCTCCCCTCTCAAGTGGACGTAAAAGATTCCATGGCCCTATTTCAAAGCAGAGCAGGGAAGTCAGAGTAGGAATCGCAGGATAGCTAAGATGAATACGTGACTTGAGGAGTGGTGCAGAAGAGAGCGATTCAAATTCCTAGGACATTGGAACCGGTTCTGGGGGAGGTGGGACCAGTACAAACCGGACGGTCTGCACCTGGACAGGACCGGAACCAATGTCCTAGGGGGGAGCGTTTGCTAGTGCTGTTGGGGGGGTTAAACTAATATGGCAGGGGAATGGGAACCTATGCAGGGAAACAGAGGGAAGTAGAATGGGGGCAGAAGCAAAAGCTAGAAAGAAAGAAAGTAAAAGTGGAGGGCAGTGAAACCCAAGGCAAAAATCAAGAAGAGTCACATTACAGCAAAATTCTAAAAGGGGCAAAGTGTGTTAAAAAGACAAGCCTGAAGGCTCAGCCTCAATACGAGGAGTATTCATAAGGTGGACGAATTAACTGCGCAGGCAGCAATTAACGAATATGATGTAATTGGCATCACGGAGACATGGCTCCAGGGTGACCAAGGCTGGGAACTCAACATTCAGGAAGGATAGACAGAAAGGAAAAGGAGGTGGGGTAGCGTTGCTGGTTAAAAAGAGGAAATTAACGCAATAGTAAGGAAGGACATTAGCTTGGATGATGTGGAATCTGTATGGATGGAGCTGCGGAATACCAAAGGGCAGAAAACGATAGTGGGAGTTGTGTACAGACCATCAAGCAGTAGTAGTAAGGTTGGGGACAGCGTCAAACAAGAAATTAGGGATGCGTGCAATAAAGGTACAGCAGTTATCATGGGCAACTTTAATCTACATATAGATTGGGCTAACCAAACTGGTAGCAATACGGTGGAGGAGGATTTCCTGGAGTGTATTAGGGATGGTTTTCTAGACCAATATGTCGAGGAACCAACTAGAGGGCTGGCCACCCTAGACTGGCTGATGTGTAATGAGAAAGGACTAATTAGCAATCTTGTTGTGCGAGGCTCCTTGGGGAAGACTGACCATAATATGGTAGAATTCTTTATTAAGACGGAGAGTGACATAGTTAACTCAGAGATTAGGGTCCTGAATTTAAGGAAAGGTAATTTCGATGGTATGAGACGTGAATTGGCTAGAATAGACTGGCGAATGATACTTAAAGGGTTAACGATGGATAGGCAATGGCAAACATTTAAAGATCACGTGGATGAACTTCAACAACTGTACATCCCTGTCTGGAGTAAAAATAAAAAACGGAAGGTGGGTCAACTGTGGCTAACAAGGGAAATTAAGGATAGGGTTAAATCCAAGGAAGAGGCAAATAAATTGGCCAGAAAAAGCAACAAACCTGAGGAAAAATTTAGAATCCAGCAGAGGACAAAGGGTTTAATTAGGAGAGGGAAAATAGAGTATGAGAGGAAGCTTGCTGGGAACATAAAAACTGACTGCAAAAGCTTCTATAGATGTGAAGAGAAAAAGATTAGTGAAGACAAACGTAGGTCCCTTGCAGTCAGATTCAGGTGAATTTATAATGGGGAACAAAGAAATGGCAGACCAGTTGAACAAATACTTTGGTTCTGTCTTCACGAAGGAAGACACAAATAACCTCCCGGAAATACTAGGGGACCGAGGGGCTAGTGAGAAGGATGAACTGAAGGAAATCCTTATTAGGCAGGAAATTGTGTTAGGGAAATTGATGGAATTGAAGGCTGATAAATCCCCGGGGCCTGATAGTCTGCATCCCAGAGTACTTAAGGAAGTGGCCCTAGAAATAGTGGATGCATTGGTGATCATTTTCCAACAGTCTATCGACTCTGGATCAGTTCCTATGGACTGGAGGGCAGCTAATTTAACACCACTTTTAAAATAAAAAAGGAGGGAGAGAGAAAACAGGGAATTATAGACCATTTAGCCTGACATCAGTAGTGGGGAAAATGTTGGAATCAATTATTAAAGATGAAATAGCAGCGCATTTGGAAAGTAGTGACAGGATCAGTCCAAGTCAGCATGGATTTATGAAAGGGAAATCATGCTTGACAAATTTTCTAGCATTTTTTGAGGATGTAACTAGTAGAGTGGACAAGGGAGAACCAGTGAATGTGGTGTATTTGGACTTTCAAAAGGCTTTTGACAAGGTCCTACACAAGAGATTAGTGTGCAAAATTAAAGCACATGGTATTGGGGGTAATGTATTAACGTGGATAGAGAACTGGTTGGCAGACAGGAAGCAGAGAGTCGGGATTAACGGGTCCTTTTCAGAATAACAGGTAGCGACTAGTGGTGTACCGCAAGGCTCAGTGCTGGGACCCCAGATATTTACAACATACATCAATGATATAGATGAAGGAATTGAATGTAATATCTCCAAGTTTGCAGATGACACTAAGCTGGGTGGCAATGTGAGCTGTGAGGAGGATGCTAAAAGGCTGCAGGGTGACTTGGACAGGTTAGGTGAGTGGGCAAATGCATGGCAGATGTAGTATAATGTGGATAAATGTGAGGTTATCCACTTTGGTGGCAAAAACACCAAGGCAGATTATCTGAATGGTGGCAGATTAGAAAAAGGGGAGGTGCAACGAGACCTGGATGTCATGGTAGATCAGTCATTGAAATTTGGCATGCAGGTACAGCAGGCGGTGATTGTGGCAAATGGCATGTTGGCCTTCATAGCTAAGGGATTTGAGTATAGGGGCAGGGAGGTCTTACTGCAGTTGTACAGGGCCTTGGTGAGGCCTCACCTGGAATATTGTGTTCAGTTTTGGTCTCCTAATCTGAGGAGGGACTTTCTTGTTATTGAGGGAGTGCAGCGAAGGTTCACTAGACTGATTGCCGGGATGGCAGGACTGACATACGAGGAGAGACTGGATCGACTGGGCCTGTATTCACTGGAGTTTAGAAGGATGAGAGGGGATCTCATTGAAACATATAAAATTCTGACGGGACGGGACAGGTTAGATGCAGGAAGAATGTTCCTGATGTTGGGAAAGTCTAGAACCAGGGGACACAGTTTAACTTTCTGTTCCTCTGTCACCTGCCACTTGTGCACCCCATCTCCCACCATTGACTTCAGTCAGCTCGGCCCTTCCCTCCCTGAACCCCTGCATCCCCCGCTTTGCCTCCAAGATCCTCATTAAAACCCACCTCTTTGATCAACCTGTCACTAATCCCTCCTTTGGCTGATTGTTCTTTATAGGGTAGTAATTGTACTAAAATCTTCCCAATTCAGGCTGGGAAAACATCATTCTAAGCTGATGATGGTGGTGAGGGGCAAGGAGTGGGGTCAATTTATGAAGGATGACTGACTCCCATAGCCCCTCCTCCTCCTCCTTTCTCCCATTGTTCCCACCTCCCAGTAGTGGCACAGCCAGCAACCAATTTTCCCCAATACTCCCACACAAAGATTGCCCCATCACTGTCACACTAGGTTTTCCCACTCCCATCCAGTATCTCCTCCACCTACGCTACAAGGCCTTGCAGTCCCTCCCAACTATACTCAAATCCCATCACAATAGTAATCCTTCTGTGGTCCTTCACAGGTCTGTGCTCTCAGGCCACCTGCCCTCCCCATCCCAACTCCTCCTGGGCAACACTTCCACAGCCCTTCTGCACTCCCTAGCTATTACAAACATTTTGGGTTAAAACTTGAAATCAAGTGCCCCCTTTTGTAAGGGCACAAAAATCCACAAATTAACTAATAAAGATTAAAGGGAACCTCGATAAATCAAATCAAATTAAAATGTTGTTCCCTGTTGAAATGACGCACTCCAGTCCCTCCGGTGCCCACCTCTCGCAGAAGGCCATGAGCGTACCGGTGGACACCGCGTGCTCCATCTCCAGGGACACCCTGGCGTAAACGTAACCGCCCTAGTTATTACAAGCCTTTGGTTTCAGTTCAACTCTACTCACACTTCATCAGCCTAATCAACATAAAGAAAAAGAACACATTGCTAACTCACAAAAACACCACAGGCAACACAAACTGATCATGTCCTGCAACTTCCCGTGAGCAATGAGATGGCAGATTATAAATAAAACAGCACATTATTTATAACATAGTGCTGAGCATTGTTAAGTTTGATCTCGTTTAGTCAAGCAACTTTTTATAAATACACAAGAACACATGACACTGGATGCAAGAGGAAGGGAGTTATTAAAAAAGTATATGATACAACATTTAACATTTGTGCACACTACTGTACTATTAATTCCAGGTTACAACTTATTGGAGCAAAACTTAAGCTCCTTTAACTAATATAGAAACATAGAAAATAGGTGCAGGAGTAGGCCATTCGGCCCTTCGAGCCTGCACCACCATTCAATAAGATCATGGCTGATCATTCCCTCAGTACCCCTTTCCTGCTTTCTCTCCATACTACTTGATCCCTTAGCCATAAGGGCCATATCTAACTCCCTCTTGAATATATCCAATGAACTGGCATCAACAACTCTCTGCGGCAGGGAATTCCACAGGTTAACAACTCTGAATTAAGAAGTTTTTCCTCATCTCAGTCCTAAATGGCCTACCCCTTATCCTAAGACTATGTCTCCTGGTCCCCAACATCGGGAACATTCTTCTCGCATCTAACCTGTCCAGTCCCGTCAGAATCTTATATGTTTCTATGAGATCCCCTCTCATCCTTCTAAACTCCAGTGAATAAAGGCCCAGTTGATCCAGAGTGTCCTCATATGACAGTCCAGCCATCCCTGGAATTAGTCTGGTGAACCTTCGCTGCGCTCCCTCAATAGCAAGAACATCCTTCCTCAGATTAGTAGACCAAAACTGAACACAATATTCCAGCTGAGGCCTCACCACGGCCCTGTACAACTGCACCTATACTCAAATCCCCTAGCTATGAAGGCCAACATACCATTTGCCTTCTTCACCGCCTGCTGTACCTGCATGCCAACATTCAATTACTGATGAACCATGACATCCAGGTGTCGTTGCACCTCCCCTTTTCCTAATCTGCCATCATTCAGATAATAATCTGCCATCGTGTTTTTGCTCCCAAAGTGGATAACCTCACATTTATCCGCATTATACTGCATCTGCCATGCATTTGCCCACTCACCTAACCTGTCCAAGTAACCCTGCAGCCTCTTAGCATCCCCCTCACAGCTCACACCGCCACCCAGTTTAGTGTCATCTACAAACTTGGAGATATTACACTCAATTCCTTCATCTAAATCGTTAATGTATATTGTAAAGAGTTGGGGGTCCCAGCACTGAGCCCTGCGGCACTCCACTAGTCACTGCCTGCCATTCTGAAAAGGACCCGTTTATCCCAACTCTCTGCTTCCTGTCTGCCAATCAGTTCTCTATCCACGTCAGCACATTACCCCCACGCTTTGATTTTGCACACCAATCTCCTGTGTGGGACCTTGTCAAAAGCCATTTGAAAGTCCAAGTACACCACATCCACTGGTTCTCCCTTGTCCACTCTGCAAGTTACATCCTCAAAAAATTCCAGAAGATTCATCAAGCATGATTTCCCTTTCATAAATCCATGCTGACTTGGACCGATCCTGTCACTGCTTTCCAAATGCGCTGCTATTTCATCCTCAATTATTGATTCCAACATTTTCCCCCATTACTGATGTCAGGCTAACCGATCTATAATTACCCACTTTCTCTCTCCCTCCTTTTTTAAAAAGTGATGTTACATTAGCTACCCTCCAGTCCATAGGAACTGATCCAGAGTCGATAGACTGTTGGAAAATGATCACCAATGCATCCACTATTTCTAGGGCCACTTCCTTATCTACTCTGGGATGCAGACTATCAGGCCCCGGGGATTTATCGGCCTTCAATCCCATCAATTTCCCTAACACAATTTCCCCCTAATAAGGATATCCTTCAGTTCCTCCTTCTCACTAGACACTCGGTCCCCTAGTACATTCGAAAGGTTATTTGTGTCTTCCTTCGTGAAGACAGAACTGAAGTATTTGTTCAATTCGTCTGCCATTTCTTTGTTCCCCATTATAAATTCACCTGAATGCGACTGCAAGGGACCTACATTTGTCTTCACTAATCTTTTTCTCTTCACATATTTATAGAAGTTTTTGTAGTCAGTTTTTATGTTCCCAGCAAGCTTCCTCTCGTACTCTATTTCCCCCTCTTAATTAAACCCTTAGTCATCCTCTGTTGATTTCTAAATTTCTCCCAGTCCTCAGGTTTGTTACTTTTTCTAGCCAATTTATATGCCTCTTCCTTGGTTTTAACATTATCCTTAATTTCCCTTGTTAGCCACGGTTGAGCCACCTTCCCAGTTTTATTTTTACTCCAGACAGGGATGTACAATTGCTGAAGTTCATCCACGTGATCTTGAAATGTTTGCCATTGCCTATCCACCGTCAACCCTTTAAGTATCCTTTGCCAGTCTATTCTAGCCAATTCACACCTCATACCGTCGAAGTTACCTTTCCTTAAGTTCAGGACCCTAGTCTCTGAATTAACTGTGTCACTCTCCATCTTAATAAAGAATTCTACCATTTTATGGTCACTTTTCCCCAAGGGGCCTCGCACAACAAGATTGCTAATTAGTCTCTTCTCATTACACATCACCCAGTCTGGGATGGCCAGCTCTCTAGTTGGTTCCTTGACATATTGGTCTAGAAAACCATCCCTAATACACTCCAGGAAATCCTCCTCCACCGTATTGCTACCAGTTAGGTTAGCCCAATCAATATGTAGATTAAAGTCACCCATGATTACTGTTGTACCTTTATTGCACACATCCCTTATTTCTTGTTTGATGCTGTCCCCAACCTTATTACTACTGTTTGGTGGTCTGTACACAACTCCCACTAGCGTTTTCTGCCCCTTGCTATTCCGCAGCTCCACTCATACCGATTCCACATCATCCAAGCTAATGTCCCTCCTTACTATTGCATTAATTTCCTCTTCAACAACGCCACCCCGCCTCCTTTTCCTCTCTGTCTATCCTTCCTAAATGTTGAATACCCCTGGATGTTGAGTTCCCAGCCTTGGTCACCCTGGAGCCATGTCTCCGTGATGCCAATTACATCATATCCATTAACTGCTATCTGCGCAGTTAATTCGTCCACCTTATTCCGAATACTCCTCGCATTGAGGCACGGAGCCTTCAGGCTTTTCTTTTTAACACACTTTGCCCCTTTAGAATTTTTCTGTAATGTGGCCCTTTTTGATTTTGCCTTGGGTTTCTCTGCCCTCCACTTTTACTATTCTCCTTTCTATCTTTTGCTTCTGCCTCCATTTTATTTCCCTCTGTCTCCCTGCATAGGTTCCCATCCCCCTGCCATGTTAATTTAACTCCTCCCCAACAGCATTAGCAAACACTCCCCCTAGGACATTGGTTCCGGTCCTGCCCAGGTGCAGACCGTCCAGTTTGTACTGGTCCTACCTCCCCCAGAACCGGTTCCAATGCCCCAGGAATTTGAATCCCTCCCTTTTGCACCACTCCTCAAGCCATATATTCATGTGGACTATCCTGCGATTCCTACTCTGACTAGCACGTGGCACTGGTAGCAGTCCTGAGATTACTACTTTTGAGGTCCTACTTTTTAATTTAGCTCCTAGCTCTCTAAATTCGTCTCGTTTTTTACCTATATCGTTGGTACCAATGTGCACCACGACAACTGGCTGTTCACCCTTCCTTTTCAGAATGTCCAGCACCCGCTCCAAGACATCCCTGACCCTTGCACCAGGGAGGCAACATACCATCCTGGAGTCTCGGTTGCGGCTGCAGAAACACCTATCTATTCCCCTTACAATTGAATCCCCTATCACTATAGCTCTCCCACTCTTTTTCCTGCCCTCCTGTGCAGCAGAGCCACCCACGGTGCCATGAACTTGGCTGCTGCTGCTCCCCCCTGGTGAGTCATCCCCCTCAACAGTACTCAAAGCGGTGTATCTGTTTTGCAGGGGGATGACCGCAGGGGATCCCTGCACTACCTTCCTTGCACTGCTCTTCCTGTTAGTCACCCATTTACTATCTGGCCGTGTATCCTTTACCTGCGGTGAGACCAACTCGCTAAACGTGCTAATCACGACTTTCTCATCATCGTGCATGCTCCAGAGTGAATCCACCCGCAGCTCCAGTGCCGCAATGCGGTCCATCAGGAGCTGGAGGTGGATACACTTCACGCACACGTAGTTGTCAGGGACACCGGAAGCGTCCCTGACTTTCCACATCGTACAGGAGGAGCATAACACGTGCCCGAGCTCTCCTGCCATGACTTAATCCTTAGATTAACTTAATTTGGCAACAGCAATGCTAAATATTACTTACTGATATAGAAAAGAAAAAGAAAAACTCCTTACCAATCACCAATCACTTACCCCCTTGGCTGTGACGTCACCTTTCGATTTCTTTCTACTTCTTTTTGCCTTCTCTCCCCGCTGCAGCTGTACCGGCTGGCCTTTATAGGCCTCTCCATGCACCTCGAACTCCCGCCTCTCCTCTGCCCCCACCAATGGGCCTTTATAGGCCTCTCCACGCACCTCGAACTCCCGCCTCTCCTCTGCCCCCACCAATGGGCCTTTATAGGCCTCTCCACGCACCTCAAACTCCCGCCTCTCCTCTGCCCCCACCGCTGGGCCTTTATAGGCCTCTCCACGCACCTCGAACTCCCGCCTCTCCTCTGCCCCCACCAATGGGCCTTTATAGGCCTCTCCACGCACCTCGAACTCCCGCCTCTCCTCTGCCCCCACCAATGGGCCTTTATAGGCCTCTCCACGCACCTCGAACTCCCGCCTCTCCTCTGCCCCCACCAATGGGCCTTTATAGGCCTCTCCACGCACCTCGAACTCCCGCCTCTCCTCTGCCCTCACCGCTGGGCCTTTATAGGCCTCTCCACGCACCTCGAACTCCCGCCTCTCCTCTGCCCTCACCGCTGGGCCTTTATAGGCCTCTCCACGCACCTCGAACTCACGCCTCTCCTCTGCTGCCGCCTCCCGCTGCCGAGGTGCGTGGACTATTTTCAATAGTAAAGAAAGACTTGCATTTATATAGCACCTTTCATGACCTTAGGATGTCCCAAAGCGCTTTACAGCCAATTAAGTACTGTTGAAGTGTAGTCACTGTTATAATGTAGGAAACATGGCAGCCAATTTGCACACAGCAAGCTCCCACAGACAGCAATGTAAAACTGAACAGATAATCTGTTTGTGATGTTGGTTGGGGGATAAATATTGGTCAGAACACCAGGCATAACTCCCCTGCTCTTCTTCGAAATATTGTCAAGGGATCTTTTATGTCCACCTGTGGGAGCAGACGGGGCCTCAGTTTAACATTTCGTATGAAAGACAGCACCTCCGACAATGCAGCACTCCCTCGGTACTGCACAGGAGTGTCAGCCTGGATTTTGTGCTCCAGCCTCTGGAGTGGGACTTAAACCCACAACCTTCTGACCCCGAGGCGGCTACTAACTGAACCACAGCTGACAATGAAACAGCAAAGTTATTACAACTGCATACCTGTAAGTTCTTGAATTGTGACTTTATCCAGAACGTTGAAGGACGTATCCAGTTTTAGGGGTTGGCTGCAGCGCTGGCACACGAAGCTCACCTGCATGGTGGAGCTCGAAGACTTTGACCCCTCCATATCTGTGCAAGAATAAAGGTGTGAAAGCAGGGAATAAGAAAAGACGACTTGGCCCATCACTTCTACAGACCAAATGCAATGTGCTCCATCATGCACTCTCCCTGACCAATGTAATCTGTGGGAAGGTTCTACATGAATTCTCTCCAACTACAATCAACAAGTAATGCTACAGAATATTCAACCATAAAAACATAAAAAAGGAAAAAACTACAAAGACTGTATATTTGAAACAGAAAATGCTGAAAGCACTCAACGGATCAAGTCAGTACCTGTGCGGAGAACAGATACTTCGTCAGAACGATGAGATTACAGATGTATGCAATTTAAAATGAACAGGAAAAGGGGAAAAGAAGGGTAATAAAGCATATGCAGGCACATAGACAAGTAGAAAGACCTATAAAGGGCTTAAATGGAAAACAGCAGATGGTTAAAATGACTGAAGTGATAATATGAGATAATAGGAGGCACAATGAGAGCAATAAAAGATATTTGAGAAACAGAGAGCATGTGAATAGCTAAGGCAGTTGGGGGTAAAGCAGACAGAAATAGAAGTGGGATAAACTGGCAAAGCAGAGCAAGATCCACCAGCCTGGGAACCCGGGAATAGGGGAAAAAAGGCTAACACCAACAATGCCAACCCACTTGCCAGCACGGTATTCCAACAGCGGGTCCGCATCTCAAGCACCAACCCATCCCTTGCCTCCCCCCGAAACACCGCCACAACTATCCCACACCACCAGCAATCGCTGATGATGGGGAGTAAGTGAGAACTATAGTTAAGGTCCAAAGCTATTAAAGTTACTATTAAGACCAGATGACTACAAAATGCCAAACAGAAAAATAAGGTACTGTGCCTCACCCTTGCAAACCCATTATTTAAAAAAGGTGAAAAGAAAAAAAAATCATAAATGCTGGAACTCGAAAATAAATCAGAAAATGCTGGAAATGCACAAATCAGTCAACATCAGAATTCATTGTTAAATCAACCGAGCATACCCAAATAATTGACCGTTAACCATTATTCTCCCATCCCCTTGTCGAATGAAGGAGCACACCTGGAACATTAACCTATATTTCATCTTCAGATACTGCCAGCATTTTGGTTCTTCACAATTAAACCATTGCCTATTGCTTCCCCCTCTGCAATAAAAGATAATACATTTGCTAGTTCCAGTTCTGTTAAAGATGGGGCGGAGGGGGGGTACAGACCTAAAACCATTGAACTAGCTGTCTCCAGCAGCTGCTGACAGACCTACTGAGCATAAACTGCAATGGAAAACAAACAAAACATCCACACAGATCCAGCTGGAACACACTTTTGTCATTCAGCCCAGTGAATGCTGAAGGCGCTCCCGTGGGGGGAGCCACACAGAAACAGGCACAAAATCAGAGAAAACAAACATAGAAACACACACAACTTGTATTTGTATAGCGCCTTTAATGTAATTTTGTTTTGTCTTCACAGGAGTGTTAAGACAAAACAAATAAATTTGACACTGAGCCACACAAGAAGAAATTAGGGCAAGGAGAGAGGTAGGTTTTAAGGAGCGCCTTAAAGGAGGAAAGAGAGGTTTGAGAGGCGGAGAGGTTTTGGGAGGGTGTTCCAGAGCTTAGGGCCCAAGCAGCTGAAGAAACGGCCACCAATGGTTGAGTAGTTATAATCAGGGATGCTCAAGAGGGCAGAATTTGCAGAGCACGGACATCTTGCCAGTTGTGAGGCTGAAAGAGATTACAGAGATAGGGAGGGATGTGTAAACAAGGATGAGAATTTTGAAATTGAGGAGTTGCTTAACCAGGAGCCAATGTAGGTCAGCGAGCACAGGGGTGATGGGTGAGCGGGACTTGATGCGAGTTAGGACACGGGCTGCCGAACTTTGATGACCTCAAGTTTACGTAGGGTAAAATGTGGGAGGCCAACTAGGAGTAGTGAAGTCTAGAGGTAACAAAGACATGGATGAGGGTTTCGGCAGCAGATGAGCTAAGGCAGGGGCAGAGACAGGCAATGTTACTGAGGTGGAAATAGGCGGTTTTAGTTGAGCCACAGATGTGACCAGTAGTTCATTTCAGGGTCAAATATGTTCAGCCCCAGACAGATGCTAGGGAGAGGGATGGAGACAGTGGCTAGGGAATACAGTTTGTGGCAGGAACCAAAGACAATGGCTTTGGTCTTCCCAATATTTAATTGGAGAAAATTTCTGCTCATGCAGTACTAGATGTAAGACAAGCAGTCTGACAATTGAGAGACCATGGAGGGAGAGAGAGAGAAGTGGTGGGGAGTTAGAGCTGGGTGCCGTCAGCGTACATATGGCCATGTTTTCGGATGATGTCACTGAGGGGCAACATGTAGATGTGAAATAGGAGGGGGCCAAGGATAGATCCTTGGGGGACACCAGAGGTAATGATGCAAGAGTAGGAAGAGAAGCGGTTGCAGGTGATTTTCTGCTACGATTAGATAGATAAGAATGGAACCATGTGAGTGCAGTCCCACCCAGCTGGATGGTGGTGGAGAGGCATTGGAGGAGGATGGAGTGGTCAACCGTGTCAAAGGCTGCAGACAGGTCCAGAAGGAAGAGGATAGAGAAACACACAAAAACACATACAGAAAGACACAAACACACACACAGTCAGAAGCAGACACACAGAGACAGAGAAACACACACAGAAAACAAACACAAAGAAATACACACGTACAGAAAACAGAATCGCAGTCAGAAACACAAACACAGAAATGCACACACAAAACAGACACACGTGCACGCACACACACAGAAAGACAGAAGCAGACACAGACACACACACAGGAATACAGACAGAGACAGACACAGACACACACACAGGAATACAGACAGAGACAGACACACACACACACAGGAATACAGACAGAGACAGACACACACACACACAGGAATACAGACAGAGACAGACACACACACACACAGGAATACAGACAGAGACAGACACACACACACACAGGAATACAGACAGAGACAGACACACACACAGGAATAGAGACAGACACACACACAGGAATAGAGACAGACACACACACAGGAATAGAGACAGACACACACACAGGAATAGAGACAGACACACACACAGGAATAGAGACAGACACACACACAGGAATAGAGACAGAGAGACAGACACACACACAGGAATAGAGACAGAGAGAGACACACACACACAGGAATAGAGACAGACAGAGACAGACACACAGGAATAGAGACAGACAGAGACACACACACACAGGAATAGAGACAGAGACAGACACAAACACAGGAATAGAGACAGAGACAGACACAAACACAGGAATAGAGACAGAGACAGACGCACACACAGGAATAGAGACAGAGAGAGACACACACACACAGGAATAGAGACAGAGAGAGACACACACACACAGGAATAGAGACAGAGAGAGACACACACACACAGGAATAGAGACACACACAGGAATAGAGACAGACAGAGACACACACAGGAATAGAGACAGACAGAGACACACACACAGGAATAGAGACAGAGAGAGACACACACACAGGAATAGAGACAGACAGAGACACACACACAGGAATAGAGACAGACAGAGACACACACACAGGAATAGAGACAGAGACAGAGAGAGAGAGAGACACACACACACAGAAAGTCAGAAACAGACACAGACAAACACACACACAGGAAGAGAGATAGACACATACACAGGAATAGAAAGAGAGAGAGAGAGAGAGAGAGAGAGAGAGAAAGAGACAGAGAGAGACACACACATAAAGTCAGAAACAGACACACACACACAGGAAGAGAGATAGACACAGGAATAGAGAGAGAGAAAGAGACAGACAGATAGACACACATACATATACATCCACCCCTCCTGCCCGGCTGATGCTGAGCAAGTTGCGGGGCCCTCACCCAGCACATGCCTCACCTCAGTCTTTCGCCCGCCTGGATGAACTTGGAACTTTCCCCAAGCCCTATTCTCCGCTCTCTCTCTCTCTCTCTCTCTCTCACACACACTGAGCAGTTTCCGCCTCCGACGCTGTTCCTTTGCCGGAGGAGGAGGGCGGGGGGGGTCAGAGATGACAACACTTCCGGCTTCCTCGCTGCCACTTTGCTACAACAAGGCAGCCAATGGGCGGTCGGGGGGGGGGGGGGGGCTGCGTGACGTCAGGCGCCTGGGCTCGCGAGGATTCCGCGGCCGGCTCTCTCTCTGCAACATGTCGGGGCTGCTCAAGCTAGACAATGCGCTCCGGACCAAGGTAGGGCCGGGGGCCGGGGGCTGGGGGCCCGGGGGGCCGGGTGTGGGGCACCGGCTCCCGCCTCTCCCCGGGGCCTCACACATTGGGCTATTTGTAAAATATTTTAAACTTTACTCGCTGGGTTTGTATCTGTCCGCGGCGGCGGGGGGTGCCCGAGCCTCTGGAGGTTAAAGCTGAATTCCCCCCCCCCCCACCATGACCATCCGGCGGCCTCGGCCTCGGCCTCCTGGTTCACCGGGCCCACATGTGGTTGAGGGGCAGAGCGGCCTGATGCATGTGAGTGGGGGGGTGGGGGGAAGGGGTTTGCAATCGCTCACAGCATCATCACCGCCGTTAAAATTGATAAAGGGCAGCCGCAGCAGCCGCACATATAGTTTACTAAGTGTAGGGAAGTAACGGTGGAGCTACCGGCCATAATCTCCCAGTCCTCCTTGGGGAACCAGGCTGCTTGCTGCCAGAGGACTGGAGAATTGCAAATGTTACACCATTGTTCAAAAATGGGTGCAAGGATAAACCCGGCAACTGCAGGACAGGCAGTGTAACCTCGCTAGCGCAGAAGCTTTTAGAAAGGATAATCCAGGACAAATATAACAGTCACTTGGGCAAGTGTGGATTACTTAAGAAAAGCCAGCACGGATTTGTTCAGTGCAAATCGTGTTTAACTAACGATTTGAGTTCTTTTGATGAGGGATGGGCAATGCAGTTGATGTGGTGTACCTAGACTTCCAAAAGGTGTTTCATAAAGTACCACATAATAGGCTTGCAGCAAAGTTTCGCCCATTGATGAGAAGGGACAGTGGCAGCATGGATACAAAATTGGCTAAGTAACAGCCAACAGGGAGTAGTGGTGAATGGTTGTTTATCAGACTGGAGGAAGGTATACAGTGGTGTTTCCCAGGGATCGGTGCTGGGACCACTGCTTGATGAACATGAATGACTTGGGTGTGCAGGGCACAATTTCAAAATTTACAGATGACACAAAATTAGGGAGTAAACTGAACATAGAGCAGAGTGGTGATAGACTTCAAGAGGACGCGGACACGTGGCAGATTAAATTTAACACAGAAAAGTGCAAAGTGATACATTTTGGTAGAAAGAATGAGGGGTACAATTCTAAAGAGGATACATGAACAGAAAGACCTGGGGGTATATCTGCACAAATCATTGAAGGTGGCAGGGTGGGTTGAGTTGAGAAAGCAGTTTAAAAAAAGCTTGCAAGATCCATGGCTTTATAAATAGAGGCATAGAGTACAAAAGCAAGGAAGTTATGATGAACCTTTATAAAACACTGGTTCGGCCTCAATTAGCGTATTGTGTCCATTTCTGGGCACCACACTTTAGGAAGGATGTGAAGATCTTGGAGAGGGTACAGAAAAGATTTACAAGCATGGTTCCAGGGATGAGGGAATTTAGTTACGTGGATAAACTAGAGAAGTTGGGTGCTCTTTGCCTTTCCGCCATTGTTCATTGTTCATAGGTTTATATGTAACCTTCAAGGCTGCTGACCGAGGGCCGTGCGGTTCTTTGTCGGCCGGCGCGGACACGATGGACCAAAATGGCCTCCTTCTGCGCTATAAATTTCTGTTTCTAAGCTGAAGTTATGCTTGGAGCAGAGAAGATTTAGAGGTGTTTAAAATCATGAGGGATCTGGACAGAGTAGATAGAGAGAAACTGTTCCCATTGGCAGAAAAGGTCAAGAACCAGAGGACACAGATTTAAGGCGATTGGCAGAAGAACCAAAGGCAATGTGAGAAAAAACATTTTTACTCGGCAATCTGGAATGCACTGACTGAAAGAGTGGTGGAGGCAGATTCAGTCGTGGCTTTCAAAAGGGAATTGGATAAATACTTGAAGGAAAACAATTTTCTGGGCTACGGGGAAAGGGCAGGAGAGTGGGACTAGCTGAAGTGTTCTTGCAGAGAGCCGGCATGGACCGACTGGCCTCCTTCTGTGCTGTAACCATTCTATGATTCATGTTTTATTAAATTCAATTATTCAATCCTAATTACTGTCAACCAGACTCATCTTCATGAAATTAAAGATGGCCCTCGATGCTGCACAAACTGCTTTAAATGCATAGCATTTTTTTTGCAGTTTTATTCAAATGGGACTATGCTTCACTTTTTCACTTGCATAGTTGGTAGGGTTTTGTTTTTCCTCACTTTTACTCCCTACTTTCAGAAGTCTCCCAAAAAGTAACTCTTTAACAATGCCCTTCAGTAAACTCTCATCTCTTTCTCCCAATTCTTGCTCACTGTCAAAACCCACTCCCATATGAAGTACATTAAATCAGCAGTATAAATGAAAGAGGGTTGACGTGTACATGGATTTCCAAAAGGCGTTTGATAAAGTGCCACATAATAGGCTTGCCAGCAAAGTTGAAGCCCATGGAATAAACATAAGAACATAGAAATAGGAACAGGAATAGGCCATTTGGTCCCTCGAGCCTGCTCCTCTATTCAATAAGATCATGGCTGATCTGATCCTGGCCTCAACTCTACTTCCCCGCCTGCTTGCCACAAACCCTTGACCCTCTCTTCATTAGAAAAAATCTGTCTATCTCCACCTTAAATATATTCAAAGACCCAGCCTCCACAGCTCCCTCAGGTAGAGAATTCCACAAATTCACGACCCTCTGAGAGAAGAAAATCTTTCTCATTTCTGTCCAAAACTTGGAAGTATAGTGAACAGTGAGGAAGATAGTGATAGACTTCAAGAGGACATAGACAGGCTGGTGAAATGGGTGGGCATGTGCAGATGAAATTTAACTCAGAAAAGTGTAAAGTGATACATTTTGGTGGAAAAAATGAGGAGAGGAAATCTAGGGCTAGACTTTTGGCACATAATCGCCCATATAAGCATCGAGATTCAGTTTTTCGCCCATATTCGATGATGATTGGAAACTAGTGCCCAATTATCACCCATTTATCACCGGCACAATTTTCGGCATACTGCATCGCCTGGCCTAATTTTAAAAATAAAATCTGGCATCATCACTCGTGCAAGGCGCAGAATACTGTTTATAATGGAAACCAGCGCCCAAATATCGCCCAGATTATCGCCAAGCGCTACTTTCGGCATTTCGCCCAAAAAGACGCTCAAGAAAAGCTGCACTCACCTGACCTTAACCCAGCCCAATGGAGGAAGTTTAATAAAAGGCTGCTTGAAGTGGATGGGAGCATTGAAGTAATTAGTGAGTGATTTTAAGGGTGTTTTATAATCTTGCCAATCATCTAATTACATTGTGGTAATTTTGAGTTTTTATATTTGTTGAGGACAGTTTAAGAATTTTGAAGACAGATTAGGGCATTTATAGTGATGGGGCCTGTAATTTCTCAACCAGTATTGATGACTACTCATATGCTGCAGCATAGAGATGGGAGAAGGTTCATTGAAGAGCATTATGTGCCCAATCAAAGAGGTGGCAGACTGCTGAGGAGGAGGAGACCTTACACCCAACGCATTTACAGGGATAAGCGATCATATCTGGACTGGTCCGATAACATGTGCATTGGAAGGCTATGTAAGGCCATATCCTTTAACCCCCAGCATCCAACCGTGACCTTGTGGCTGACTCTTAAACAGGTCAGAGACAGAGCTCTCACGCAAGAAGTGCACATCATGGCCCCCGCCCCCCACACAACTGGAAAAGTCCCATGGTAGTTATGCAGCAGCTCATAAATGAACGCTTTGCGTGAAGTAACGTTGGTTACAGTTGCGTTACGTTTCATCCTTGCCTGGCCATTGTTTGCAAGCCTTGTATTGATGTTTAACCATACGTTATTAGAAGACACTGCACAACCATTATAAAGTTCAATAACATTTTTAATAATTTAACAATTGATGTAAAAATTTTAAAACAAACTATAACACCCATCTCTTTCCCCCCATTCCCAACAGTCAACACAATTTTTCACCCAACAATAAATTTAAAATAACAATAACAATACAAAGCACCTTCCCACCAGCCCCAACATTCAACAAATTTTTAATAACAACAAGAATAGTCAACAATTTTAATGAAAATAGATTAGGGCCCCCCCCCCCCATCTACCTGCAGCTACGCTTCCCTTCTTTACCTTTTACCCCCCTCCCTCATCCATAGCCCACCCCCTCCCCTTTCCCACTTACACCCCTAGTAACAGGGCCAAGTCATCTTGCAGTAGAGCACCTCGAGGGCTGCTGCTGTTGGGGGTGGGGGGGGTGGGTGGGGGGGGCGGAGGTGACGTTGGCAGATTGACTTCAGGGGGCCAAGGAGAAAACGTTTCCGAAGAAACTTCTTCTGAGTCAGAAGCAACTGCTTCCTCCTGACTTGCATCTGTCGATGTTGGTGTTGGTGGTACGGCACCTTGGGGTGCAGTGCCGTATCCCGAAACCATCGTCTGCCGCGTGGCATCAACGGAGTCGGCCGTTCGCCGAATTGCCGCAACCGGCTGCCCCGTGTCCTCCGAGATTCTAGCAGATGGTGTGGCAATATGGCCGCTCAACCCACCAATTACTTGGAGGAGCTCTCGACCATTGCCGACGATCGCCCCCGACACAGGCACCATGTCCTCGTTCACATCTGCCCGCTGCTGCACGTGCCCACCTCGCCGACCCAACCTCCGCGGGGTCAGCGTAGGCACTGGACCACTCGGGAGTGCCCTGCTGCAAGCCGCTTGGCCCCGCTACTTCACCCGTTGAGGGTGACGTGGCCGCAGGTACCGCAGACAACCCTTCAGGCTCATCATCCTTCTCGGTCATATCTTGTTCTTTCCCCCCGTGGTCAGCACGACCTGCAGCGATTGGAGTGATGCTCCAGGGGCCTCCCGTTGCGCCTGGGGAGCCGGAAAACATAATTGAGGTTAGTAGACGAGAAGAGGAGACATGAGAGTGCTTGCGCTGTGTGGGCATATGTATGAGGAGCAACACTGCTGCAATAAATGTCAATGAGAGATGTTACATATAATTTAACATGAGAGTACAGAAGTTGCATGCATAAAATTACATCATTCATATATTATAATCAAATGCCATTAAATTACTTTAAATTGCCACTGGTTTACACATTACTCACGTGGCACAACAACGGGACCTGCACCACCACGGGTGGCAGAACGACTATGGGTGCCCAATAAGGCTCCTCCAGGTCGGTCAGTGCGTGGTCAGCAGGCCCTTCTCCGTTTAAATAATAATTAAAACTGTCGATTATGTTTACGGCATCTCAGTAGCATTAGAGTTATAGGGCGCAGGTTCCAACCCCAGTCCAAATCTTAACCGGGAAGCAACCCAAAATTTCCCAGATTAATTACAATCCGGCATATTTCGAATTAATAAGTCACCTCCGCTCTGCCTGCTTCTTAGATATCTTCCTCAGCAAGAGCATAGCATGAGCAAATTGACGAGGTACTATTACGGAAACACAACCAATATTGTAATCCACAATTAGTCACCCCACATGCTTTTCATCATTAACGTTATATGCTAATACAGTTTGTATCCAATGGATGCATGGTTATAACATCTACGTTCAGAGAAAATATTTAATAAGATCGTGTTTAGGAACTTAATGCGTGACACCAGCCCTCCCGTGTACAATCCCCAGGGAAGGCCCCCTGCACGGGCCGTGCCATTCAGTGCCTGAGGGGAGGGAGCCAGGTTATTGCAATCGATGGAGGACCCCGAGGAGGGACCGGTGGTGAGCTCGACAATGACAGGACCATGAGGGGAGGGGGCGCCGTGCCCCTGGGCTGTGCTCGGAGACCGCCGTGTGGCGGGAGCTAATGTCTCAAAAGTGTCCCAGGGCAGCTCTTCCCCAGTCCAGGCTGGGTCACTGTGTGATTGACAGCAGCCGGAGAGACTCTTACAGGCTGGGTAAAGCTGACCCGACCCCTCCGCGCTCGGTCGTGTCACATCCACCAACCGCACCAAAAAGGAGACGGTGCCCAAGTTAAACAGTTGCTCACAGCACCCAAGCAGCAATATAATTTAATAATTCTCTTAAACTAAAGTGGTATAAATGCCGAGTGTTTGGGGTCTGTCTGTTTCTAGTCATTCTTTTGGCCTCAATTTTCGATCAAAGCGTTTAAATGATTAATACTGTCGATTAAGTTTAAGGCATCTCAGCAACATTAGAGTTATAGAGCGCAGGTTTCGACCCCAGTCCAAATCTTGACCGGGAAGCAACCCAAGAATTCCTAGATTAGTTACAATCCAGCAGATTTCTAATTAATGAGTCCGTGCGTCATTACAACTATAAATGTAATAATTTAATACTTACTCTTGTGAATGAAACAAGACTGTTCCAGCGCTTGTGCCACTGGTCTGCCTCACGCCTGTCGTGAGCTGCTGATGAGATTATCGCGGCAATATCTGCCCGTATTCGTTGGTATACCCTTTGGTGGGGGGCGTTCTGGGGGGGCGGGGGCCCACCGAGTCTCCACTTTGTGGACTAAGGCCTCGTTCGCCTCTTTGGAGAAGGCTTTCGCCCTCCAACCCCTGACAGCACTCTCTCCCGACCCGCCGTGTTCCATCTCCATGTAATCCGATTACTTTTTTTCTCAATTCCTTCAAATTTACAAGCCTCTACAAACCTTCCTTCAAAAATCCTTTCTCTCTCTCTCTCTCTCTCTCTCTCTCTCTCTCTCTCTCTCTCTCTCTCTCTCTCCTTTGCCTTCTGAGCATGCGCAGATGACCCCTGACCTCCCGAATCACGGGGAAAATTCTTTGCCTGAAAAAAAAGACGCCCGCGCAGAACGGCCGTTGCTGTGGACGCCAGCCTTGCATAACCGAATACTTCGCTATCGCCCATTTCACATCGCTATGGCTTTCGGCCAAATTAAAAAGGCGAAACTAGTGTTTTTTTTTTAAATGGGCGATATTCCGGCAATCCTGAAAAATAAAAAAAAAACTAACGCCGGAAATATTGCTCATTTTGGGGCGATAGTGATCATAGTGGAAAGTCTAGCCCCTAAACTAAATGGTACAATCCTAAAGGGGGTGCATGAATAGAGAGACCTGAGGGTATATGTGCACAAATCATTGAAGGTGGCAGGGCAGGTTGAGGAAGCAGTTTTTTAAAAAAAAGCTTGCATGATCCTGGGCTTCATAAATAGAGACATAGAGTCCAAAAGCAAGGAAGTTTTGATGAACCTGTATAAAACACTGGCTCGGCCTCAACTGGTGTATTGTGTCCCATTCTGGCCACCATACTTTAGGAAGGATGTAAAGGCCTTAGAGAGGGTACAGAAAAGATTTACAAGAATTATTCTAGGGTTGAGGGACTTCAGTTACGTGGATAGACTGGAGAAACTGGGGTTGTTTTCCTTGGAGCAGAGAAGGTTGAGAGGAGATTTGATGGAGGTGTTCAAAATCAGGAGGGGTCTGGGCAGAGTAGCTAGAGAGAAACTGTTCCCATTGGTGGAAGGGTCGAGAACCAGAGGGCACAGATTTAAGGTGATTGGCAAAAGAATCAAAGACAACATGAGGAAAAACGTTTTTACACAGCGAGTGGTTAGGATCAGGAATGCGCTGCCTGAAGGTGTGGTGGATGAAAAGGGAGTTGGATAAGTACCTGAAAGCAAAAAATTGCAGGGCTCCGGGGGAAGGGTGAGGAGAGGGACTAGCTGAGGTGCTGTTGCAAAGAGCTGACATGGCTGAATGGCCTCCTGTGCGGTTACCATTCTACGAACGTTGTTGCAGACACTCGCTGTCCAGGCTCCCAGGGAATGTAAGTTTTGACTTCTTGCTGAGATCGGCTTATGGCTGCCTGCTGGCATTTTGCCCAAATATATATTCCCTGAGAGTCTGGACAGTGAGCTACAGCAACAACTTGCAATATTCGAGAAGCATGGTAAATGGATTTAGGCAATGGACTGGGCACAGGGATATGGTGGTTCACGGCTCCGCTGCCAGTTGATGTGGGAGGTCAGATTTGGAAGACTGGCGGGGGTGCGAGCAGGAATGTCAGTGTAGAGGGGATGCCAAATGCAGAATCATCATAGGGCAGTCCCTCGAACGAGGATGACTTGCTTCCACATGTTCACAGATGTTTCAATGGAGGACCCGATATTCCAGTTCTGAACTCCAGTTGAAGGGGTGGAAGATGCCTGTGCGTGGATTTTTTTAAACTGTGGTGACCGTTGCACATCAGCCACCACACGGGGTCGACAGTGGCAAGGGTTAACCAGGACGACCTGCTCTGCTGCACGGACCTAGTGCGCGCACACATCGCAGTGTGGGCTGGGCCCGTGCTGCCCCTGGGCCCTCGGCTCTTCTGGGCCCCGTACCCTCATTCGCCGCACCTCCGCCACGATCCCTCACCGCTCCTCCGCCACAAAAACACTCGCCACATGTCTGCCACGATCTCCCTCCGCACCAAACATTCGCTGAACCGCCGTCACGATCACCCACCAAATCTCAGCCACGATCCCTCATCGCTCCTCCGCCCCGATCACTCGTCGCAAGTCCGCCGCGACCTTCCCGCTCCTCTGCCGTGCCAGGACCCCGCCGCTGCTCCTGCCCACGCTCCAAACGGCGACCTGGGTCCTGATGACATCACCCAGTCGCCCACCTCGAAGCCGTTGCACATTTGTGTCAGCTCGCGCTGGAAACTGCAGTGGCTCGCTCCAGCTCTGTTTATAGCCCCGACCTTTGGTGGTGTTCTCACACAGGTCGGGGTGGCCCATAATATCCCAAGGCCCGGCGCTCCAGCTCTGTTTATAGCCCCGACCTGCGGAGATGTTCTCTTGCAGGTCGGGGCTGGCCCACAATCTGAATGGGACAAGGCCAGAGGACAGGCTAGTAATGATTAAAGTTGAAGGTTTGTAAGGTTCACCAGACTGATTCCCGGGATGGCGGGACTGACATATGAGGAGAGACTGGGTTGACTGGGCCTGTATTCACTGGAATTTAGAAGAATGAGAGGGGATCTCACAGAAACGCACACAATTCTGACCGGACTGGATGCGGGAAGAATGTTCCCGATGTTGGGAAGTCCAGAACCAGGGGTAACAGTTTAAGGATAAGGGGTAAGCCATTTAGGACCGAGATGAGGAGAAACCTCTTCACCCAGAGAGTGGTGAACCTGTGGAATTCTCTACCACAGAAAGTTGTTGATGCCAGTTCGTTAGATATATTCAAGAGGGAGTTAGATATGGCCTTTATGTCTAAAGGGATCAAGGGGTATGGAGAGAAAGCAGGGAAGGGGTACTGAGGTGAATGATCAGCCTTATTGAATGGTGGTGCAGGCTCGAAGGGCCGAATGGCCTACTCCTGCAACTATTTTCTGTTTCTAATTGGAGAGGCCAAAACTATGGGACATAAATACAAGATGGTCACTAATAAATCCAATAAGGTATTCAGGAGAGACTTGATTACCCAGAGAGGATAAGAAGGATATGCTGATGCAATTAGAAATAGGGCGGGAGGAGGCTTGTGTGGAGCATAAACACTGGCCTCGACCAGTTGGGCTGAACGGCCTGTTTCTGTGCTGTAGATTCTCGGTGATAATTCTCTAACTTTAAAGGCAATTAACTACAAATAAATTATGTATTTGATCCCAAGATGATCATCATATACTGAATTGCTCTCACTTATTTCCAATATATAGAATAATTGTCAATATTCTTATCATTTTCATGGTGCAACAACTTGATCATAATCTGTCCCACCTGTTTGTTATCTGCAGTACAGTAAACTCCAGCATACAGGCATGGATTTCATTTGCTGAGGAACGCCAGCAAAACATCATCGTGTGTGTGCATATGTCTGATTATTTTCATTTTATATTTAACGTTGGGGAAAAGTGACTTTAAATGGGTGAGGTACTGAAGCAAATCGTTTCTCCATTTCCTGTAACAAGCAGATATGAAGGTTATAAGTCCACAGTGTGTTTATTTGAATGCAATCTTTGTTTAATACGGGGCTGTTATTTCCAGAGTGTCCAAGGAAATGTAGTTATTCAATATATGGTATGAAGATTCACCAGAATATAAGATTTTGATACATCTGTGGTAGAGATAGGACCTTTTCCCCAAACCGGGAACTTGGATAGGATAAGTTAGTAGTTATTAAAGGTGAAGGTCTGTAAGGCAATACATAATCTTGTTCTTGTGAATCATTTGTGTTTTGTTAGCATTTTTAAAACTAAAGATGTGAAAGAGAAATGTATGATGGGCTAGGGTTAGGTTAAGACAGTGTGTCGGGAAGGTATTTTTTGGTGGTGGGTATTCCTCGACTCCATTCCTAATCCCCAGACCTTTGAAGGCTAGTCAGGCATCATAAACCCAAACAAACTTGTGTTGAATTGCTTGCATTTCTACTCCATCCAAAAAAAATCTAGATTTAAATTTGTCTTTCAAAAATGTTTATATGGGATATGGCTAATACACTGATGTAACTTGTATACCACGCTTAAAGATGATGGTCCCATCGCTGGATTTTGTAGTAGACTGCACAATATTCAAAGAACTGCAGCTATTGACCAGACTGATAATAAATCCTATAGTTCACTTCTCTATTTCTAATCAAATCTTCCACATCAGCACTTTGTCTCGCAAATGTTTGCATTTGGTTCTTGTAAACACTGGTTGTAGTTTTTCTCACTTTGATCATTCTGTTGCTGCACAACTTGCCTTAGCAACCAAACTAGGTTCTATTATATAAATTTGCAGAAGTATCAAATCACAAATTCATAAATTGTGCCTGACTTGAGGAAGTCAAGTGCTTATTCTAGGACCAGCTCCCTCCCCCAAATAAAGATTGGCTCTAAACTGTTCTAATACCCTGAGATATGTCATACTCATGCCATCATTGTGTACATTTTATATTGCTGACAACTTTTTACGGTACTACATATACTGCAGTGGTTTTCAAATCTTATCTACGGGTGATCCTAAGCAAATATAGTCGTATCCCTGGGATCCGTTGTACTCCTTTCGGAAAGATGTCATCAGCTACCCAAATGCATTTCTTGTTCGTACACCAACAGATCCAACAAAGAATTGATGCCAAATTGACAGAAGTCTGATAAAAGATTGATAGAGACCTTATCTACGCAGATAGGACCTAGGGAGCCCTGTTTGACAACCTATACAATACTGTGATGTGTTTTTCAAATTACACTAGCTATAAAATAACTTGCTTTTTTTTCCTCTTGTTTAGGTTGATGCTTTTAGAGAGCGGGTCACTGCTGAAGTAAGTAGCAATTTGGTTTACACTTGCCAGGATTTCTGTTGACAACACAAATCTCACGTGAAATGGCTACTGATATTCCTCAGTTGTTTTCACTCTGTACTTGCAGCCACCCTGTAACATTCACTACTCACTCTCAAGTGAGGAGATGACCAGCTCTCAGGTCTCAGCATGAAGCCTCCAACTGGGAACCTGAGAATAACTATTGATGACTTGCTCACTGATTTTAAATATAAACCTTATTTTTTATTCTGTAACTATCAATGTGAAGGTATTGCTGTTGGGAGCATGGGTCAATTTTTGGCAGGTTGTACAGGTGGTATCCTGCCCCTTGTGTCTGCTTGTGATTCAGCAGAAGCCACACGAGAGAAGATCACAGTCCTGGCCTTTGGGGTTATTTGGCAGATACCTGATTCTATAGTCCTGTGGGGTCTCGGCAATGTAACAGACACATTTCTTCTCCCTCCAGCCTCCTACTTAGTCGATGATATCGGCAATGCATTTGTAGAGAAATGCTAACTGGGGGCAATATGTTACTATCAGTAGAGGATTGGCTAACTAACAGAAAATAGAGTCAGGATAAATGGGTCGCTGTAACTAGTGGGGTGCCACAGGGTTCAGTGCTGGGGCCTCAACTATTTACAATCTATGACTTGGATGAAGGGAGCGAGTGTAATGTAGCCAAATTTGCTGATGATACAAAGATAGGTGGGAAAGCAAGTTGTGTGGAGGACACACAGAATCTGCAAAGGGGGATATAGATAGGTTAAGAGTGGGCAAAAATTTGGCAGATGGAGTATAATGTGGGAAAATGTGAGGTTATCCACTTTGGCAGGAAGAATAAAAAAACAACTTCTTTAAATGGAGAGAGACTACGGAATACTGTGGCACAGAGGGATCTGGGGGTCCTTGTACATGAAACACACAAAAAGTTAGTATGCAGGTACAGCAAGTAATCAGGAAGGCAAATGGAATGTTGGCCTTTATTGCAAGGGGGATAGAGTATAAAAGCAGAGAAGTCCTGCTACAACTGTACAGGGTATTGGTGAGTCCACACCTGGAGTACTGCGTGTAGTTTTGGTCTCCGTATTTAAGGAGGGATATACTTGCATTGGATGCTGTTCGGAGAAGGTTCACGAGGTTGATTCCTGAGATGAGGGGGTTGTCTTATGAAGATCGGTTGAGCAGGTTAGGCCTATACTCATTGGAGTTTAAAAGAATGAGAGGTGATCTTATTGAAACCTAAATAAGATCCTGAAGGGGGTTGACCGGACAGATGCAGAGAGGATGTTTTCCCCTAGGGGGCATAGTTTCAGAATAAAGGTTTGCCCATTTAAAACTGAGATGAGGAGGAATTTCTTCTGAGGTTTGTGAATCTTTGGAAGTCTCTACACCAGAGAGCTTTGGAGGCTGAGTCATTGAATATATTTAAGTTAGAGGTAGACAGATTTTTGATCTACGGGGAGTAGAGGGTTATGGGGAGAGGGCAAGGGAAGTGGAGCTGAGGCCAAGATCAGATCAGATCAGCCATGATCTTATTGAATGGTGGAGCAGGCTCGGGGGGCCAAATGGCCTACTCCTGCTCCTATTTCTTGTGTTCTAACTGGATGCTGGACACCTCCCAGGGGGTGGTGGAAAGTTAATGGGCGATTTGTCCATAGACTGTTAAGTGCTGCCTTATGACCATTGCAGAGCAGCAGTGGTTGGAGGACTGGGATCGGTTGCCTATTTATCCACATGACGACTGTAGGTGCAAGGTGACTGAGGGCGAGAATGCAGGCTTCATGGCCTTGCCCCTAAAAACAACCAAATGTTTCATTCTTACTGTATCAAGGAGGAGGCTCATCCCTTACATCTCTGCTAGCATCTAGGTGCTAGAGGTAAAATTAATTTTCTTCCTAAGCATAGCTCTTTCCGCGACTAGACATGGAGGGGATAATTGATATTTGCAATGAAGTTATGATGTAATTATTCTCTGTATTGTCACTGTATTATGTAGCTATTTATTTTTTATGCTTCATATTTGTGGTGCCCTAGGGCACTTGCCTTAATATTTTATGTTCCGTCTGGCGACATTGGGGCAACTCCGTGTCACCCTTATGGGTTAACCTAAAAAGGCCTACATATGTGAAAGTTTATGTGAATGCAAAAATGTCTTCGTATTCAAAGAATTTAATATTTCATAACTAACTATCTGAGTATGTCGGCCTGTTGCTGTTGTACCTGGAAATGTATGAATGAAGCTTGCAGATTTTTGTTAAATAGATCCATAAAAAATATAACAAAGCAGTAGAATTTCCCCATGTCATTTGTGTGTTAGGGATGCATTAGTTACAGTTTGCAGCCTGTAGTACTGTCTCTATGGAAACAGTCAATTTCATGTGGGTTTTTTTTCTGATTTGCATTTTTTTCCTGTACTTTAGGCAGAAGACTTAGTTGCAAGTTTCTTTCCAAAGAAGTTATTGGAACTAGATGGTTTTCTGAAGGTAAGATCCACAAACGTTTGTCGGATGTGAATAAGTTACTGATTTTAGGCTAAATTCACCGATCCCAGTGGGCTGGGCGTAGGGCGATAATGTCACAGAACTGAATCTCGAACCCGCAGTCCCTTCCAATGTGGCTCCCTGCTGGCGATGGGGGCTCTGTGGCCTGAAGTTTGCGATCTTGGTGACAGCGAACTGGCAGCTTTTGCCGTCATTCCACCATTGAAACTAACCAACTTCAGCATTTCGCGCATGCGCAGCCTAATGTGGAAATCCTGAAGTTGCGGTCTGTCATTCACTGCTCCGACACTGGCTGCGCGGAGGTGCGGTGGTTGTTTTTGTGGCGGAAGGAGCGGCGAGAGATCGTGGCGGAAGGAGCGGCGAATGTTTGTGGCGGTAGGAGCGTTGAGAGATTGTAGCGGAGGTGCGGCAAATGAGGGTACGGAGCCCAGAAGAGCCGAGGGCCATGGGGCAGCACAGGCCAGCCCACACTGCGATATGTGAGCGCTTTAGGTCCATGCAGCAGAGCTGGTCTCCAGTCGTCCTGGTTCAACCCTTAACCACTGGATAAAGGCCTGGCTCTGTCAAACCCGTGTGATGGTTGATGTGCAACGGTCACCACATGTTTAAAAAAATCCACGCACTGGCATCTTCCACCCCTTCAATTGGAATTTAGGACTAGAACAGCGGGTCCTTCATTGAAACATCCGTGAACTCATCCCTTTTGGTGTGGAAGCAACTCCTCCTCGTTCGAGGGACCGCCTGTGATGATGATGACTGGCTGCTCTGTGTTCTCCCCCCCCCCCCCCCCCCCACCACACACACACACACACACACACACACACACACAGCCAGAGACCCCCCCCACACACACACACACACACACACACACACACAGCCAGAGATCTGTGAAATCCCTCAAATCAAGAAACTGACACAAATTTTGTCTCTTCTGTAGTAATACCGTGGTAAATTCCCCTCTAAATTAGACCCAACGGGATTGGGTGTAACTGGGGTTTTAACAGCATATTGACTGCTAAACAAATTACCCATTTTTAATTTTAAAACATTTTTTTTAATAAACTTTGTTCAGTATTTCAGGTTTGCCTTTTCACCAATCTTTGTTTTGCTCTCTGACATCTTTTTTAAAAGTTAAAATTTCAAGCGCTTACCTACTTCCTGGTTCACTGTCTCTGAGAATTCTACATTTTGCTTGACTGCTTCGACAGCTTGTTGGCATTACAGCAGCTCGCACTCGGGATTCCCCGCTATACTCTGTTGATTTGAATTGTACATCGGAAAACCCGAACTTCTCGACACAGAGATCGCCAGATCTGTGGCTGAGAGTAGCACGGTCTTGCCTCTGAGTCAGAAGGCTGTGAGTTCATGTCCCACTTCAGGGACTTGAGCACAAAAATCTAGGCTGACTCTCCAGTGCAGTGCTGAGGGAGTGCTGCACTGTCGGAGGTGCTGTCTTTCGGATGAGACGTTAAACCGAGGTCCCATCTGCTCTCTCGGGTGGACGTAAAAGATCCCATGGCACTATTTCAAAGAAGAGCAGGGGAGTTATCCCTAGTGTCCTGGCCAATATTTATCCCTCAATCAACATAACAAACAGATTATCTGGTCATTATCACATTGCTGTTTGTGGGAGCTTGCTGTGCGCAAATAGGCGTTTCCCACATTACAGCAGTGACTACACTCCAAAAGTCCTTCATTGGCTATAAAGTGCTTTGAGATGTCCATGGTCATGAAAGGTGCTATATAAATGTCTATATAATAGTCTTTCTTGTTTTAATCTTTGAGTGGAACTTACTTCAGCCAGTGACGAAGGCCTTCACTGCACTGCTGACTGCAAATTCTGGGCCAGAGAATTCATGGCTTTGTGTGGATCTGCATTAATTGCTGTCCTTAAATGATGAACTTGTGTTAAATTCCTCTAGTACTTTAAATACTCGTGTATTTTCTATTGGTTTTCTACTGACCTTTTCATTATCTAATAAAGAAAATTGTCTATTCCTCATCATTGTCTCTCTTGTGCGACAAATAATTATGCAATAACTTGAATTAACCCATGCAAATGTTGAAATAGAAACATTAACATATTAGGGACCTTTCTATCTATATATTATTGTAATGAGCACTTTAATTTGTAAATAGCGATGTAAAAGTTGAACCTTTTTAACTTTTTTTTCTTGAAAGTATCTGATTATTGTTTGTAGTCAATACAAATGGAAATTAGCTCGCTTTTTATCACAGAATTTGCACTATTGCCATGTCCATACTGACTGGCTTTGTGATAAATTGTATGTCGATGTGTTTTTTTGTGTGCATGAACTAACTGCAAGATCTATCCTTTCCAGGAACCCCTCTTGAATATTTCGGATTTGGCTACCATTCATTCAGACCTCAACTTGCCTGTGCCAGAGCCTATAATGCTCACCAACAGCCATGATGGTTTGGATAGTGCAGTGAGTATTTCAGGAGGAGAAAATATGCCAGGTCTCTCTTGGGACAATTATTGTGAATGTGCACCGATGGGAGTGGCAACTGACCCTGAAAGTTGACTAAATTAACCAAATTTGAATGCTGGGGATTTTTTGTGAAGACAAACCTGAGCTCTGGCTTTCTTTGCATTTGAATTTACAGTCTGAAAATGATCAGCTTAGAGTTACGTGGGATAAGGTATCAAATTGTGTCTAGTTTAGCTTGGATAATGTATATGTCCAGTTCTGGCCGCTCATCACAATGAACACGTCAACATTTAAGTGCAGTGCATGTGTTTGTAATGGGGGGTCTCTTTGTATTGAGATGTGTGCAGCAGTTTAAATGGAAAGATAGCTTTCTCGTGATTGGTCCCTCCCTGTTGGTGATTTCAGCAATCCTCATCGAATTCCTTGTGAATTTAGCACTATTCCAATGCTACCTTTTGGGGTGTGAGTTTTATTTTTAAGATTGCATCAACAATACAACACAATGAAATGCATAGGAATTCTACTGTATGTTTAACATAATCTGCTTACAAATTAAATCCAACATCAGGCATTCTGTGCTTTACACAGAATCATAGAATAGTTTCTCTCCTCTGAGTTCACTAGCCTCCTGTCCTCCCTTAATCTCTTCCTCCATGTAAACTCCCCAACCCATATTCACAGCCAGCCCCTCAACCTTGCCATCTCTCGTGGCCTCACTACACCCATCATGTCAATCGTCCATCGCAGATAAGGCCATCTCTGACCATTTCCTTGTATTGCTCTCCACCCCTCCCCTCCCCCCCCCCCCCCCCCCCCCCCCCCGCGCCAACTCTACCTCCTTCTGTGTCTGCCCCTGGAAAAAAAAAACTCTCCGACTCTCTTACAACTGCATGTATCAACTCCCAACTGTCCATCCTTTGGCCCTCCATTCATCATGATATTTCTGCAGCTACTCATCTGCTCAATCACATCTTCACCACCACCACCTTTGATGCCCTAGTCCCTGTTAAAATAATTACTCTCTCTCACTCTGGCTGTTCCCCCGGTACAGCCCTGATCTTCGCTCCCTCAAGTCCACGGGACGCAGACTTGAATGGATATGGTGGACGACTGGTTTAGCCGCTCACCGCCAGATCTAGCTGGACCACATAAAGCACTATCGGGTCCTGCTCTCGTCTGCCAAAATCCCTCACAATTCCAGAATCATTCTGGAATGTAGATAAGAACTTTTATTTATATAGTGCCTTTAATGTAGTAAAAAAGGATAAACGCCGGCTTCTATTCTCCACTACTAACCGTCCTTTTAAACCCCTCTCCCCAGTCTCCACCCTCACCTCTGACAATAAGTGTGAGGACCTCAAGGACTTCTTTGCCTCTAAGATTCAGACCATCAGTTTGGCCGCCTCTGCCTCTTCCCTTCCCCTAGCCCACTGGGCCAAACTTCCTCGAAGGATCCCCCCTGCCCTAGCCCTGACCTCACATCTTTCTCCAGTTTCTCTCCGATCTCCCCTCATGACCTTTCCGAGCTCATCCTGTCCATGAGACCCACTTCCTGCTCCCTTGACCCTATTCCCACCAAACTGCTGACTACCTAACTTCCTTTTCTGGCTCCCATGTTAGCTGACATTGTTAATGACTCTCCTCAGGTACTGTCCCCCTCTCTCAAATCTGCCGTGATCACTCCTCTCAAAAAACCAACCCTTGACCCCCTCCATCCTTGCAAACTTACCGCCCCATCTCCAATCTCCCTTTCTTCTCAAGCCCTTGATCATGTTGTCTCCTCCTAAATCTGTGCCCATCATTCCCGCAATTCCATGTTCGAATCCCTCCAATCCGGTTTCCACGCCTGCCACAGTACCGAAGCGGCTCTCATCGAAGTCACAAATTACATCCTTTTGTGACACTGACAAAGGCAAGCTATCCTCCCCTTGTCCTTCTCAACTTGTCTGCAGCCGTTGACACCGCTCTATCCTTCTCCAACGTGTTTCCACCATCGTCTCATCATTATTGTCAAATCCCTCCATGGCCTCGCCTCTCCCTATCTCTCTAATCTCCTCCAGCCCCAAAATCATCCCCCCACGCCCCCCCCCCCCGAGATGTTTGCGCTCCTCTAATTCTGCCCTCTTGACCATTCCTGATTATAATCAGTCAACCATTGGTGGCCGTTGCCTGGGCCCTGAGCTCTGGAACTCCCTCCCTAAACCTCTCCGCCTCTCTACCTCTCTTCCCTCCTTCAAAGGCTCCTTTAAAAGCTACCTCCACCTGTGCTAATTTCTACTTGTGCGGCTGGGTGGAATTTTTTTATCTCATACTCCCGTGAAGTGCCTTGAGACGTTTCACTACGTTTATGGCGCTATATAAATACAAGTTTTTGTTACATCGCAGAAGGAGGCCTTTCGGCCCGTCGAGCCCGTGCCTGCTCTCCAAGAGCACCTCAGCCAGTCCCACTCCCCCGCCCTTTTCCCGTAGCCGTGCAAATATTTTCCTTCAGGTGCTTATCCAACTCCCTTTTGAAAGCCGCGATTGAGTCTGCCTCCACCACCCTCTCAGGCAGCGCATTCCTGATCCTAACCACTCGCTGCGTAAAAAGGTTTTCCTCATGTCGCCTTTGGTTCTTTTGCCAATCGCCTTAAATCTGTGTCCTCTGGTTCCTGCCCCTTCCACCAATGGGAACAGTTTCTCTCTATCTACTCTGTCTAGACCACTCATGATTTTGAACACCTCGATCAAATCACCTCTCTGCTCTGCTCTAAGGAGAACATCCCCAACTTCTCCAGTCTATCCACGTAACTGAAGACCCTCATCCCTGGAATCATTCTCGTAAATCTTTTCTGCACCCTCTCTAAGGCCTTCACATCCTTCCTAAAGTGTGGTGCCCAGAATTGGACACAATACTCCAGTTCAGGCTGCACCAGTGTTTTATAAAGGTTGCTTTTGTACTCTATGCCTCTATTTATGAAGCCCAGGATCCCGTATGTTTTTTTTAGCCGTTTTCTCAACTTGCCCTGCCACCTTCAACAATTTGTGCACATATACCCCCAGATCTCTCTTCATGCATCTCCTTTAGGATTGTATCCTTCAGTTTATATCGCCTCTCCTCGTTCTTCCTGCCAAAATGTGTCACTTCACACTTTTCTGTATTAAATTTCATCTGCCACATGTCCACCCATTTCACCAGCCTGTCTGTCTTGAAAGCTATCACAATCCTCCTCACTGTTCACTATGCTTGGCACGATCTATCTATGTTAGAGTCTAGAAATAATTATTAATTCCCCTCCTTTAGAGAGTATGAAGTGAAATACAACAACTCCACCAAATTGCAAAATTGGACTTGTGTGTCCAAGCAGTTTGGAAATGTGACTTCTGAGGCTACTAATACTGTTGTGATAAATGAATGTTCCTCCGGGAAGCTTATCTTGCTGCTTATATTTATTTAGCAACAAGAACTCGCATTTATATAGCGTTCCTCACATTGGAAATCTGTCACTGAGCACGACTGAATGGAAAAGCTTTTCTAAACCAAGCAGTGGGGGGGAATAGATTAGTGGCAGATAGAACAGCTGAAACAAGCCCTCAGAATGCTGTAGTACACAGGAGAGAAAGGGTAAGGCAGAGGGATTTTGGGAGAGGCCCAGGGAGTAAGGGTCTGATGCTGAAAGTCCATCCATCGTGATGGAATGGAGAGGAGAAGGAACAAACAGCAGACCAGTGTCAGAAAAAGTGAACGAGGTTATGGAAGCATTTGAAGGCGAGAACAAAGTATACTGAAACTGATTTGAAGAAGCACTTGGAGCCTGTTAATATCATCATCATAGGCAGTCCCTCGGAATCGAGGAAGACTTGCTGCCACTCCTGAAGTGAGTTCTTTGGTGGCTGAGCAGTCCAATATGAGAGCCACAGATTCTTGTCACAGGTGGGGCAGATAGTCGTTGAGGGAAGGGGTGGGTGGGATTGGTCTGCGCTTGATTTCCGCATGCTCTCAGCATTGAGACTCGAGGTGCTCAGCGCCCTCTCGGGTGCACTTCTTCCACTTAGGGCGGTCTTGGGCCAGGGACTCCCAGGTGTCAGTGGGGATGTCGCACTTTATCAGGGAGGCTTTGAGGGTGTCCTTGTAACGTTTCCTCTGCCCACCTTTTGGCTCATTTGCCGTGAAGGAGTTCCGAGTAGAGCGCTTGCTTTGGGAGTCTCGTGTCTGGCATGCGGACAATGTGGCCTGCCCAACGGAGCTGATCAAGTGTGGTCAGTGCTTCACTGCTGGGGATGTAACTGGGGTCGTGGAAGTTGTTCAATCATGATTTGGCAACACTCACACTCAGATTGTTTTCGAACTTTTAACAGCTCTTTTCTATTTATCAATGATGAAGTAAGGTTTAATGTACTAGATTCTCATTTAGTTGGGTTTAGTTGGTACAGATAGCTAGCGATGAGCATAAATTATGCTGTAATGTACTTGTACTGTGTTTAAACAGTTGCAGCATTACGGCAGTGTACAACATTGGCAGTCAGCCGTGGCGCAAAACAGATTAACTGGTCATTATCATGTTGCTGTTTGTCAGAGCGCGCTGTGCGCACATTGGCTGCCACATTTGCCACATTACAAAAGTTATTAGCACACTCGCCCCTGAGTCTGAAGGTTGTGGGTTCAAGTCCCACTCCTGGTATTTGAGCACCTAAATCCAAGCTGACACTCCAGGCCGGTGCTGAGGGAATGCTGCACATTCAGAGGTGCCGTCTTTCGGATGAGATGTTAAACCAGGTGGATGTAAAAGATCCCATGGCACTATTTCAAAGATGTCCTGGCCAATATTTATCCCTCAATAAACATCATAAAACAGATTATCTGGTCATTATCACATTGCTGTTTGTGGGAGCTTGCTGTGTGCAAATTGGCTGCCGCATTTCTCACATTGCAATATAGTGACTACACTCCAAAAGTACTTCATTGGCTGTAAACGCTTTGAGACGTCTGGTGGTCGTGAAAGGCGCTATATAAATCCAAGTCTTTCTTTATCGTTCAGAGGCACCTTGAGTAACTTCTCTTTTATGCCAACTTGGCTTAATAGAATCTTTCCAATTTACGGCAGACCATAACTTTGGCTGAGCAAAGGATTTTTTTTTTAAAGGATATGAGATGGGCGGAGTGTGTTTGGCTGGACGCTGAGTGAAATGGCTATTATTTTTGTTTCCTTTTTAAGTTATCTCAGGAATACTCTTGTGCATTGCCCAGTGCCCTGGATTTAGACGATGCCAGAATTCGGTATGATTCAATGTGTAATGTAGGAGGGGGGGGGGGGTCATATTCTTAGCCCACTGACTACTGGGGGGAACTCTGAGCCACTGGGACAACCTCCTGCTGAACCGAGGAGGCACATTCATCTTGGATGTTAGAATGAATAATACAACTGGGGAACATTTAAACTGCGTACCTAGGGGAAAGAGAAAATCACATTGCTATGATTTTTTTTTTAGGACTGAATCAAAGATTTCGATCATTCTTTGTCTTCATTTCTAAGATATATGTTTAGGAATGTCAGGAACCTAAGTAAAATGGACGAGTTGGACATAATAGGGAGCAATTACATATAATAGAGTTACTGAAATGGGCCTGTAGTAAGGGATATCTGTGGGGCGATGTGTAGGATCATGAAAGAAAGCTGGTGGGGTGGTTTGTATGGTGCTGAAAGGACGGAATTGGAGATTGGCACAAATTGTATTGGGTACAGTTACTGGCCATCATTTTTTTTTTAAATTACGTGGACGTACTGCAGTAAAGCCTCAGTTATAATCCTGGGAATTAAAATCCTCCCGATTATAGATGGAGACTTGCAGTTGAAACATCTGTGCACCATGTTTATTAAAGTCCTTTTTTAAAAAATATTTTCTTAAAACAGCAGTTGGGAAACCCACACGGGGAAAGATACGGGATTTGCTCCAAGTAAGAAGGGATTAATTAGATAAGTTGGAGTATTTTGGGTTTAGTTATCCTAGTGTTGGTTACTTTTAAGCTCAAAATGAGGGCTGAACAAATAAATAAAAAAAACTACTTCAGAATGTGGATCTCTGGAGAGCAAGGCTTCACGGTGTGTAATCCTGACTGAAAGAATTTAAAATGGGAAGAACGAGTTAAGGATAGCGAGACAAAATGAAACCTTTGGGATAATTTTTACACTGACAGACTGGAAAAGACCCTCTGGTCCATCTAGTCATGTCATCTAGTTGGGACGCTTAGTGCAACGCAGGACAGACACTTCCCACTAATGAAACACATTGTGACGTCCTACGGTCGTGAAAGGTGCTATATAAATGCGAGTTCTTAGTATTCTGCGGTATTCAGCGGTGGAATAGGATGGAAGAACTGCAGGAATGAGCCAAGAAACTGATGGGAAGGAAGAAAGGGAACATGAATGTAATATACAACAATTACTTTTATTTATATAGCGCCTTTAACTTAGTAAAACCTCCCAAGGCCCTTGACAGGAGTGTATTAGGACAAAACAGATACATTTGACACTGAGCCACACAAGAAGAAATTATGGCAGATGACCAAAAGCTTGTTTAACGAGGTAGGTTTTAAAGAGGAAAGAGAGCTAGAGAGGTGGAGAGGTTTAGGGAGGGAGTCCCAGAGCTTGGAGCCCAGGAAGGCATGGCCATCAATGGTTCAGCAGCCAGGAGTGCAGTGCGTTGGAATAGTCAAGCCTAGGGGTAACAAAGGCCCGGATGAGGGTTTCAGCAGCAGATGAGCTGAGGCAGGGGCTGAGACGGACGATGTTACGGAGGTGGAAATGGGCGGTTGTGCCCGGAAGCTCATTTCAGGGTCAAATATGATGCCTCGGTTGCCAACAGTCTGGTTTAACCTCGGAAAGATGAGAGGGAGAGGGATGGAGTCGGTGGCTAGAGAATGCAGTTTGTGCCGAGGACTGAAAGCAATGGCTTCGGTCTTCCCAATATTTAATTGGAGAAAACTTCTGCTCATCCAGTACTGGATGTCGGACAAGCAGTCTGACAACTTGAAGACTGGAGTGGTTGGGAGAGCTGGGTGTCGTTGGCGTACATGATACAGTAGGACATATAAAGGACAATAAAGAAACAGAAGACAGTGGGCTGGATTTTTGGGACCTTTGCGCTCCAGGTCTCGCCCCGGAGTGGCGTGAAATGGGCCGACGAGGTTTCCTGCGCCCCGTCGGGAGCTTTGGGTTGGGTTTTGCGGCGACACTTAGCCGCACCGCCGGGGAGAGCCACACCACATGTGCAACGCCTCTCGTTGCAACAGCGGCTCGAGTTTTGAGTCGCGCCGACCTATACGCCCTGAAGCGCGGCCCGCGATGACCGGCAGGTAAACCAGAGCGGTCCAGCCATGCCGGCGGCGGTGAGGTAGGTAAAGTGCAGAAAAAGTAAGTACGAGTGTTCGTTCTTTTATTTTTATTTTAGTAATTTGTGTTGTGGTGGTGTGGGCAATGTTTTGGGAATGTTTTTGTGGGCTTTTTGTTTCGGCCCTGCCCCAAGGCCTCTCTCTGAGCGCTCCCGGCCCCACACTTTAGTTGGCGAGATTCCCATTTTTGCGCCGCAGTAGTTGTACAACGCCTCCCTTAGCGCTGTTCCCCAGCAGGGCCCAGATGGCAAAAACTTCTCCCCAGAGCACAGACTTTTCCCGGGTGGTAATTTTCCCACCCCGCCTCTGTTTTCGCCACAAACGGCAAAACCAAAAATCCAACCCAATAATCCTCTCCATTTATAATCTGCTTTGTGCTCATCTCAGTTAACTTTAACTGTTCTATTTCTCCACTCACTTTTTGTTTCCTTGTATTTAAAAAGTATTTCTACTTGGCCTTTTAGATTATTTTGGCATTTGCTTTAGGTCCCCGTGGCTTTGGAAAGTCTTTACTTTTGTTCTTTAGTTACACTTTCTATTTAAATCCTTCTCAGATTTTGGAGTTTGATTTTAAATATTTCTTTAATTTCAGCGCAACATTAAGAAGAGAAAACTGGAAGATGGTGAAGGTAATTGCCCAGGTACGGAAAACTTGCATGTAACGGGGTTTTTTGGTCAAAGATTTGTCGCCCATCTTGCTGGTGGTTCAGCTTTCTTTTGATAAGCCACTTGTTACAACAATGACAAACAACAGAGCAATTTCCTGGTCCCAGTGACCAGAGGAAATAAAAAATATTTCCTTGAGCGAGTTCCTCAAGCATCCACTTGCTGTCTTCCCCCACCCTGAAAATATAAGGATCAGCTCCTACATTATTCTACAGGCATTTTTTGCTCATGTAAGCTTGATCTTAAAATAATTTGATTTAATTTTTTTTTGTCAGCTATTCTAAAGTAAAGAGATAAATGTATGTGCACAAGCGAGTGTGTGTGTGTGTCGATAAGGTGGTGTATAATGAGGATTTTTTCCCACGTGCAATGTATGTTTATTGCTTCCTTCTTTAGAGGTTGTTAAATGGTAGCTTATCCGCGTACATTGACGGGTGTAAACACCTCAAGCTGCCCATAAACCCAATGGTGTCGCAATTGGCCCTCCGCCCCCAATAGGGCACACTTATTTACCGGGGCGGTGATTAGAGCGATTTTGCCGTCTTTTTCAGTTTGTGTCGGGGCGGTGTTTCGGGTGGGAGTGGGGTGGAAGGTGGACGGTGTGATGAGTGCCGTGTTGACGCATCACCATGTCCTTCCCCCCCCCACCCCTGCAGTTAAAGGGCTGCTGCGAGCTCTGCAGCCACTTTAATGATGCTCACTGGGCCACCAGGGAGTGCTTCGGCTGGGCCGGGGGGTGGGGGGGGGGGGTTGCTGCCGGGCTGCTTGTTGGCGGCCCGGTCGAACCCCGTGGCCACCATTGTCGGGCTGACTTTGGAGTCGGCCGACAATTAAAATAAAATGGCAGCCGGGGCGGTGCGCCCTCCCCTTTAAGGGCGGAAGTGCCCTCCCCTTTAAGGGCGGAAGTGCCCTCCCCTTTAAGGGCGGAAGTGCCCTCCCCTTTAAGGGCGGAAGTGCCCTCCCCTTTAAGGGCGGAAGTGCCCTCCCCTTTAAGGGCAGAAGTGCCGCCCAGCCACTGGCCGCTCCCCGCCGGGATAAGCTGTTGGGGGCGGCGGCCACTCCCCTCCCGTGAGGCAGTTTCCCTCGCGGGGCGTGAAGGGGAATGCCGCTGGGCGGTGAGGTGCCGGTGTGTGGCCAACGGGGCTGGAACATGGACCGGGCAGTCACCACCTCCACCGGGAAAAGTGACGAGGGCAATGTCCCGATTGTTGGCCCCTCTGCCTCGACTGAGCGGTAACTCCTTTCCCACCCCATTGCTCTACGGTGGGGGGGGGGGCAATTTCAGCCCCAATATGTAAATTCAGTGCCCAAAAAAGACCGCTTACCGCCGGAACGCAGCAGCAGCCAGGCGGCAGAGTCGAGCGGCCGCCCAGATCCAGCCCAATGGCTGCCGCTGGCAAAATTCAGCTCGGGGATTTTTCTGCCGGTCCCCACTTCCGCCCCTCCGCCCCCGACCGGTCCTTAGCGCGCGATCAAAGCCCATCCCCTGCACCTCCAGCCAAATTCAGCTGTAAAAATCCTCGATCCGCCGAGTGGTGCCCCTCCCCCCCCCCCCCCCCCCCAACCCACCCACCGACAGCTTTTTCTGTCGCTGCACCTTGTCTTCTGTGTATGGGACTTGTCTACGCGGCGGCCATTAAAGGCGAGGGCCCACTGCCGTGGCCGGCATTTTATTTTTTTCGCCGGCCGACTTCCAGATCGGCCGTGCAGTTGTGCCCCCCACCCCCCCCCCCCCCCCAGGGTTAGGTCTGGCTGCCAACCACTTTAAAAAGAAAAAAAACCGACAGGGCTGAATTTCTCCGAAGACGCCACCTCACCTGACACGGCAGAGAAATCACTTCATAAGCGGAAGGTGCGACCTGTTTCGGGCGGGGTGAATCTCGGCCCCATTGTGCCTTCATTTACTTGCTGAGTGTCGGGGTCATCCTAGCTGGATTGGTACAAATGTTATGGGCTCGAATTTCGCTGACTTTGCGACCGGGTTTTCGCCGCGATTTGACCCTCCGCGACGGAAACCCGGTGGGGGCGGGGTCTTCCGCGTACCGCCGGGGAGTGGCGCGCCAACGTGCAACACCCGAAATAGCGTTTGCGATCGATGTTGGTGCTCTCGGGACCCGTATTCTGCGCCCAGAATACCGAGCGGGTAAAATCTGTGGTGCAGCCCTGCCAGCAGAGGTATGTATGAAGACCTGCCCAAAAAAGGTAAGTTAAAGTTTTTATTTTTGAATTCTTTTTCAGTGATTTAGTAGGTAAGGGTTTTGTGAATGTTTTTTGCAATTTTCTTTTTGTTGTTTTTCCCCCCCCCCCCCTCCTTCCCAAGATGTCTCTCGCAACTCTATCGACCCTGGACTAAAGTTGCCAAAATTCGCGGTTTACGCAGCGAATCCTCGCGCAACGCCGATTGTTTTTTTACCGCTGCGCAAATTAAAGGCCGAAAAGCGGGCCTAAAAACGGTAGCGAAGCGAAAATGGTAATTTTTGGCGTCAAACCACCGTTTCCGCTGAAAACCGAAATTCTAGCCCTGTGTGTTTTAACACTAGAGGATCCTACATTTCTCTTTGGACCTTAAACCTGATTATATTCTGGTCACTGCTCCTAAGATGCTCACCCACATTCAGCTCCTTTCTCCCCATGTAGGTATACCAACATATTGTTCGAGGAAGGAGCCCCGAATGCATTTTAGGAATCCTAATCTTCTTTTCTTCCATTTACTCTCTCCCTGTCCTAATCAATTGGGTGGGTTAAAATTTCCGAGTATTTTGTTGTTGCTCATCTCCCTGATCTGTCTACAGATTTCTTCCATTTCCCGCCCAAAATTAGGGGTATGTAGTACAACCCCACTATTACAACAATCCCTTTTTATCCATAACATTATTGACTCTGACTGAACCTTATTTAATTGTGTACATCAGTCCTCTCTAACGCATATTCCCTCCTTCACCAATATTGCCACTCCTCCTTACATCTATAAAAATATAATAACCATTATTTATTTTCTGCTCCCGCCTAGTTTACAGCCAAGTTTCTGCGAGCTTTATTAAGTCCATATCTTACTATGACACAATTGCTTCTAATTTTCTGTTTATTTGCCACACTTTGGGCATTATAATACATGTGCAGATACTTTATCTTTTTGATGCATATTTAACACTATTTGTCCACACTAACAGCCGTCCTTTATCTTAGTCTTTCCTCTACTATAACTGATTGATCTGAGTTTTCTCCTTTTACTTCCTTCTACGTGCTATACCTTTTGCTAAATTCTTTTCAGTTTGAGATATTAACCTCATCTATTTCTACCTTCTCTGCATGCTCTTGATTGCTTTTATTTCTCCTCCCTGCCGCCTTAGTTTAAATTACTTCACTTTCCTATTCATCTGTTTTGCCAGTACTTCTGTTCAAATGTAGTTCATCCTTCCAGAATAACTTCCATCTTCCTCAGAGCTAGTGCTAATGTCCCATAAAACAGAAACCCTCTACTTAACACCCAAAAAAAAGTCTTGCATTTATATAGTGCCTTTCACAAGCACCGGAAGTCTCAAAGCACTTTACAGCCAATGAAGTACTTTTGGAGTGTAGTCACTGTTGTAATGTGGGAAACGCAGCAGCTAATGAGCGCACAAGCAAGCTCCCACCAACAGCAATGTGATAATGACCGGATAATCTGTTTTTGTTATGTTGATTGAGGGATAAATATTGGCCAGGGCACCGGGGATAACTCCCCTGCTCCTCTTCAAAATAGTGCCATGGGATCTTTTACATCCACTGAGAGAGCAGACGGGGCCTCGGTTTAACGTCTCATCCGAAAGACGGCCCTCCAACAGTGCAGCACTCCCTCAGCACTGGACTGGAGTGTCAGCCTGGATTTTTTTTTTTTTTGGCTCCAGTTCCTGGAGTGGGACTTGAACCCACAACCTTCTGACTCTGAGCCGCTGTGCTACCCACTGAGCCACAGCTGACAGCAACCCTTTGAGTTCCCTATTCTCGCTGGGGAAATAACCTGCAGATTGCCACCCTTGGAGCTTCCTGTCGTACAATGATTCTAAGTAGCATTTGTTTAACTTAAGGACCTCTTAAGGTCACGTGGTTTTCTGACCTTATTTTGGTTGAGCAATCTTTACGAATGATGTTGGCCTGTGGGACAATATTCATTCTACTGTTGGCAGTATTTTGGTCCAAATAATTCTGTAATCTTTTCCATTTGTTTAAACATTCATGGCCTTATTAAGCAGACTGCAGCCTCAGAACATTAAACCTCCAGTCAAAGGGATTTATTTCTCCTTTTCTCCCGCGATGGTGGCGGCAGTTACTTGCATATGGTTCATAGAAACATAGAAATCTACAGCGCAGAAGGAGGCCATTTCGGCCCATCGTGGCCACAACGGTTGACAAAAGAGCCGCACGGCCCTTGGTCAGCAGCCCTAAAGGGGAATGCTTGCCTTTATTGGCCGAGGCATAGAATATAAGAGCAGGGAGGTTATGCTTAAATTGTATAATACTTTGGTTAGGCCACAGTACTCTAGCTGTGGCCTAACCAAAGTATTCTACAATTTAAGCATAACCTCCCTGCTCTTATATTCTATGCCTCGGCCAATAAAGGCAAGCATTCCGTATGCCTTCTTAACCACCTTATCCACCTGGCCTGCTACTTTCAGGGATCTGTGGACAAGCACTCCAAGGTCCCTTTGTTCCTCTACACTATTAAGTGGCTTAATGTGTAAACCCTTTCCTTATTAGCCCTCCCAAAGTGCATCACCTCACACTTCTCTGAATTAAATTCCATTTGCCACTGCTCTGCCCACCTGACCAGTAGATTGATATGCTCCTGCAGCCCACGACTTTCCTCTTCATTATCAACCACACAGCCAATTTTAGTGTCGTCTGCAAACTTCTTAATCATACTCCCTATATTCAAATCTAAATTGTTGATATATACCACAAAAAAGCAAGGGATCCACTCCTGAGCCCTGCGGAACCCCACTGGAAACATCGTTCCAGTCACAAAAACATCCCATCAATCATTACCCTTTGCTTCCTACCTCCAAGCCAATTTTGGATCCAACTTGCCACTTTGCCCTGTATCCCATGGGCTTTAACCTTCGTGAGCAATAGCTGCCCTCCACTAATTGGCCATTCTGTGCGTGGACATATGTAGGCAAGCTGGTCAAATGTGGTGGGCTTCTTTTCATGTGATGCCCACACAGCCAAGTGTCGCAACATGACTCACTGAATTGCAATCGGAAATGAAAAGACTGGACAAATCCCCATTTTAGTCTAAAGACGCTCCTGTCACCCCAACGGTTTCTGAAAAATCCAGGTTACAAATCATTTGTGATTTCCAAAAAGAGAATGAGTGAATAAATAACTAGCCTCCTGAGTGTACACTAATGCGGTTGAGGAAAATGGTAGAGTTTCCAAGAACCAGCCTGGGAAAGCAATGGGAATGTGTTTAAATTGTTTAAAGGTGTGTGAATGTGAAATATTTCCCCTTGTTAAAAGAGGGCAGGACATCTTCGTGTGAGGCCATATTTTAATATCGGTTGCATAATTCAGACTTTCAAGCTGTGAAGCTGTTTTGTACAAACATCTTGACATGTTTGTACAGCCATTGTATGCTGATTACTTTTTGGAGAGAAAGTTTTCTTTCTGTCTCCAACATTATTTGGCAAAGTCTGTTTTGACCTTGGCCTCTGAGCTCCTGATGTTTCTTGTCTGAATATATACAAATCCCCTGGGAGGACAGACACACCAATGTTAGCGTCCTCAACCAGACCAACATCCCCAGCATTGAAGCACTGACCACACTTGATCAGCTCCACTGGGCAGGCCACATAGTTTGCATGCCAGACACGAGACTCCCAAAGCAAGCGCTCTACTCGGAACTCCTTCGCGGCAAACGAGCCAAAGGTGGGCAGAGGAAACGTTACAAGGACACCCTCAAAGCCTCCTTGATAAAAGTGCAACATCCCCACCGACACCTGGGAGTCCCTGGTCAAAGACCACCCTAAGTGGAGGAAGTGCATCCGGGAGGGTAGCTGAGCACCTCAAATCTCATCGCCAAAAGCATGCAGAAATCAAGTGCAGGCAGCAGAAGGAGCGTGCGGCAAACCTGTCCCACCCACCCCTTACCCTCGACGACTATCTGTCCCACCTGTGACGGGGACTGTGGCTCTCGTATTGGACTGTTCAGCCACCTAAGGACTCATTTTAAGAATGGAAGCAAGTCTTCCTCGATTCTGAGGGACTGCCTATGATGCTGATGAATATATATGGCTTGTTTATACAATCATTTTAACACAAAGACATTGAATTATATGCATTACCGCTCCTTGAACCAGAATGTAACTTAGCGGGAAAATTGCACTTTCCAGTTGTGTACTATTGACATCTCCCTCAGGAAAATGTAAGCAAAAAAATATGCACTGAGCCAAACAAGATGATAGGAATAAAAACCAAAAATGCTGGAAATGCTCAGCAGGTCGGGAAGCATCTGTAAAGAGAGAAACCGAGTTAACATTTCAGGTTGATGACCTTTCATTATCTATTCATTGGGAAGAGTGACCAAAATCTTGGGTCGACGAGGTGGGTTTTAAGGTCACCGTCATAAAGGAGGTCATTTGTGACTTTGGTTTCAGTGCTGTGGCAGAGATGGAAACCTGGCGGAGAGATCCAAACAGAGTTGTGGGCACGTTTTTATAAAGTCCTGTCCCCTCAGTACAGATTCACACGAGGCATGTAGTGAAGTCAAGGTCACTCTGGACCTGCACCTTTATTTCACAGCTCTGGAATGCTGCACTTGCCTGAGACTTGTCCTTACATACTTGTCTCTTGCAAGTGCACCCCTGGTGGTAAGGTATGCTGGTGGTTACAAGTCATATCTTATTACAGTCATGTATAGAATGTTAGGATACAGTTATATATAATAATGTAAGATACATGACATCACCCTCCCCCAAGGTCTTATTGTCTTTATAGGTTCAGTCTCTCAGGTGGTCTATGCTCTCGCATGGAGCTTCTGAGTTGTGGTTCAGTTGTTTGACTTGGTGTCTGTTTTTCTTTGGGTGTGGTTGCTGGTATCTCGCCTGGGCTGTGTTTCGATTGGTGTGATTGTTGTTGACTCGCCTGGGCTGTCTGTTGGGATTGCCCTTTCCTCAGGTTGTTCCCTCTGTCTGTCCACCAGGTGTGGTGCGAGTTCCACATTGCAGTCTGCCTCTGGTTCCGCAGTGTTGTTGGTAAATCTGCTTTTGACTTGGTCTACATGCCTCCGGCAGGTTTTGCCATTGTCCATTTGTACTACCCCTTCCTTGCCCGTTACTGTCCCTGCAAGCCATTTGGGACCCCTGCCATTGTTTAGTACAAACACTTTGTCCCCTATCTCATTCCATCTCCCCCTCGAATTTCTGTCATGGTACTCAGTCAGCTTACGGCACTTTGCCTCAACGATTTCGTGCATGTCTGGGAGGATTAATGAGAGCCTTGTTTTTAAAATCCTTTTCATCAACAGTTGCGCTGGGGGGATCCCAGTCAATGAGTGCGGGCGAGGTCTGTATGCCAGCAGCAGTCTCGACAGGCGACCCTGCAGCGTGGGACCTTGGATTTTAAGCATGCCTTGTTTAATGATTTGCACTGCTCTCTCCGCCTGGCTGTTGGAGGCCGGCTTGAACGGTGCCGTCTTGACATGATTTATGCCGTGGTCAATTATAAAGTCTTGGAATTCTGCGCTGGTGAAGCACGGACCATTATCACTGACCAATATGTCAGGGATTCCGTGCATTGCAAACATGGTTGCGAGGCTCTCCACAGTAGTGGAGGTTGTGCTCGAGTTTAAAATGGTGCATTCGATCCACTTTGAAAATGCATCTACAACTACGAGGAACATTTTGCCCATGAATGGGCCCGCATAGTCTACGTGCACCCGCGACCACGGTTTGGTAGGCCAGTGCCAGGGGCTCAGTGGAGCCTCCCTGGGGGCATTGCTGAGTTAGGCACAAATGGTGCACTTTCGGACGCAGAGCTCCAGGTCCGCGTCAATACCAGGCCACCAGACGTGGGATCTGGCTATGGCCTTCATGAGAACGATCCCCGGGTGCTCGCGGTTGAGCTCCCGGACAAATGCCCCTCTGCCTCGCAGAGGCATAACTACTCGGCTGCCCCACATCAGGCAGTCTGCTTGTAGTGATAGCTCATGCATGCGCCTGTGAAAGGGTTTTAATTCCTCGGGGCAGGCATCGCGAGCCTCTGCCCAGTCACCAGTTAGAACACATCTTTTTACTAAGGATAACGTGGGGTCGCTGGCCGTCCAGGCTCTGATTTGGCAAGCTGTCATGGGCGAACCTGTGGACTCAAAGACATTGATTGCCATGACTGTCTCACAGTCCTGTTCGTCAGACCCTTCCGTGGTCGCCAGGGGTAGCCTGCTGAGCGCGTCGGCACAGTTGTCTGTGCCTTATGGTATAGTCGTAGGACGCCAACATGAGTGCCCACCGTTGAATTCGCGGCAAGGCGTTGCCGTTTATTGCCTTGCTCTCGGATAGGAGGGACGTGAGGGGCTTGTGGTCGGTTTCTAACGCGAACTTGGCCCCGAAAAGGTATTGGTGCATCTTTTTGACACCGTACACGCACGCGAGCGCCTCCTTCTCTACCAGTCCGTACCGCGCCCCGCGAAAGTGACCTGGAGGCATAAGCTATGGGTTGGAATTTGCCCGCACTATTGACATGTTGCAAAACGCACCCGACCCCATACGCTGACGCATCGCATGTGAGAACTAGCTTTTTACCTGGGTCAAAGAAAGTCAAAACGCTGTTGGAACACAGAAGGTTGCGTACCTTATTGAAGGCACGTTCCTAGGCGTCCCCCCAAAACCAATCGCACCCCTTCCTGAGTAGCACATGGAAAGGCTCCAGCAGCGTGCTTAAGTTCTGCATAAAGTTCCCAAAGTAATTGAGTAGCCCGAGAAAGGCGCGCAGTTCTGAGACATTCCGGGGCCTGGGTGCCAGGCGAATTGCTTCTGTTTTGGACTCTCTTGTTAAGCGGATTCCATCAGCGGCAATCCTTCTGCCCAAAAATTCAACCTCGGGTACGAGAAACAGGCACTTGGATTTCTTGACTCATAGGCCTACCCGATCCAACCGCTTTAGTACTTCCTCCAAATTACAGAGATGGGAGTCGCTGTCCCTGCCCGTGATAAGTATGTCATCTTGAAATACAACCGTCCCCAGGATGGACTTGAGCAGACTCTCCATGTTGCGCTGGAAAATGGCAGCTGCCGACCTGATGCCGAATGGGCATCGATTGTACATGAAAAGGCCTCGATGTGTGTTGATGGTGGTGAGTAGCTTGGATTCCTCGGTCAATTCTTGCGTCATATACGCAGATGTGAGGTCTAATTTTGAGAAAAGTTTACCTCCAGCCAATGTGGCAAATAAGTCCTCCGCTCTGGGCAGCGGGTACAGGTCCTGTAGGGAGACTCTGTTTATGGTAGATTTGTAGTCCCCACAGATTCGCACGGATCCATCAGGCTTCATGACTGGGACGATGGGACTTGCCCAGTCGCTAAATTCCACAGGTGATATAATGCCTTCCCGCAGAAACCTGTCTAGTTCGTGTTCAATCTTTTCCCTCATCACATAGGGTACAGCTCTGGCCTTGTGATGGACCGGTCTAGCATCCTGTGTGATGTAGATTTTGACTTTGGCCCCTTTGAAAGTGCCCACACCTGGCTGAAAGAGATGTTCAAATCGCTTTATAACTGTTGAGCAGGAAGTCCGTTCATCTAATGACATGGCATGGACATCATCCCATTTCCAGTTTAGTTTTGCCAGCCAGCTTCTCCCCAGCAGTACTGGGGGGTCTCTGGGGACAATCCACAGGGGAAGTCTGTTTACTGTCCCTTTGTGTGTGACAGAGAGCATGGCGCTGCCGAGGACTGGTACGATTTCTTTGGTATAGGTCCTTAGTGTGGTGTCGACCCTTGTGAGTTTTGGTCTGTCTCTTTTATGCGGCCACAGTTGTTCAAATTGTTGAACGCCCATGAGAGATTGACTCGCTTCCGTATCCAGCTCCATGTTGACAGATATCCCGTTGAGTAGGACCCTCATCATTATAGGAGGCGTCCTGTTGTAGGAGCAGCGGCCATTGATCGTGTTGACCCGGTGTCCCGGGTACTGTCCCCACCATCTTCTGGTCCGCTTTCCGACCCATTCGATTCGTATACCAGCCGAGCTGCCGTTTTTTTGCACATGCGGGCCAAATGCCCTGTATATTCACAATATCTGCAAACAGCCTGCTGAAATCGACATCCCCTTGCCGTGTGCTCACCCCCACACCTCCAGCACAGACCTGTTCCACTGTTCAAAGAGTTTCCAAAGAATGAGCTGCGTCTGGCTGATCTCTCTTGAGCTTCTCTCAGTTTGTAGTTGATTGCTCGCATTGTGGGTTGATGAGGTGTGAACGGCCGTTCCTGTGGCCCTTGATGGCTTCTGCCTGCTGTCGAGAGCCTGTTCTCCCGGTTTTGTCTGTGTGTGGGGGTAGCAGCTTGTTTAGTGCTGTGAACTTCTTGTTCCAATATTTCGTTAGTTGTCGTACCTGCATTGTAAATCAACCTCGTTTCTTCTTCCCCTACCAAGAATGTCTGTGCAACCAGTACTGCTGCCTCTGAGGTCAGATTCTTGGTCTCTATGAGCTTTCGGAATATGCCTGCATGGCCTATTCCTTCAATGAAAAAGTCTCTCAGCATTTCTCTCGTCAGTTCATCAGAGAACTCACATAAACTAGCCAACCTCCGAAGTTCCGCCACGAAGTCAGGTATGCTCTGGCCCACACAGCGTCTGTAGTTGTAGAACCTGTGTCTGGCCATGTGTAGGCTGCTCGCTGGCTTCAGGTGGTCTCTTACCAGTGTGCTCAATTCTTCAAACGACTTGCTTGCTGATTTCTCGGGCGCCAACAGATCCTTCATTAAAGCGTATGTTTTCGAGCTTACAGCAGGTCAAGAGATGGGCTCTTCTCTTGTCTGCCTTACCGTCGCCTAACCAGTCTTTGGTTACAAAGCTTTGCTGGAGCCTTTCTATAAAGTCCTCCCAATTGTCTCCCGCATTGTACTTTTCATCTGATCCGTTGTTCGCCATTCTGTGGATTCTGTAATCCCGTAACCCGTCGCCACTGTAAAGTCCTGTCCCCTCAGTACAGATTCACACGAGGCATGTAGTGAAGTCAAGGTCACTCTGGACCTGCACCTTTATTTCACAGCTCTGGAATGCTGCACTTGCCTGAGACCTGCCCTTATATACCTGTCTCTTGCAAGTGCACCCCTGGTGGTAAGGTATGTGCTGGTGGTTACAAGTCATATCTTATTACAGTCATGTATAGAATGTTAGGATACAGTTATATATAATAATATAAGATACATGACCGCTTTTATCTCTGCCACCGGGAGTTGAATGAAAATCAGATTGATTGGACGCCAAGCTCCTCTTTCAGGCAGTTGCAAGATCCCCATGTGGAAAGGCATTTGGGCAAATGACTCAGTTCCTAATGGGCTCCAGTACAAACTACAGGACTACCCATAATTTCTGACAAATTGACAATCTCTCTCAATAAAACCCCAAGAGAAGTGAGTTTTGGAGGCGAAAGCTTTTCTGATGGAGTCGACAGCACTCTTGTAAACATACAGGGGCCAAGTTTTGGCCTGAGTTCCTTTTTTTTTTGGAGCAACTGGTTTAGAATGGAGTATCTTAGAAATTTGAATTCTCGGCATTTAGTTTGCTCCAGTTCTAGTCAGTTGGAACAGTTTCACTTTGGAACAGAATTTTTTTCCAAAAGGGGGCGCGTCCGGCCACTTACGCCTGTTTTCAAAGTTTAGGCAGTGAAAACTTACTCCAAGCTAACTTAGAATGGAGTAAGTGAAGATTTTTGTACGTTCGAAAAAATCTTGTCTACACTTTAGAAAATCAGGCGTAGGGAATGGTGGGGGGGGGGGCTAGGGTTTAAAGGGAAGTTTACAAACATTAAACACTTCAGTTTTACAAATAAAGAGCCATCATCAATAATAAATACATCAATAAATAAACCAATAAATCAATCAAAAAATATTAATAAAAAATAAAAAAATAATAAAAAATCAATAAATAAAACATTTTCTACTTACCGACTGCAACACCGGGAGCCCCCCAACAGCTTGCTGGGACGCCCCCACCCCCCCACAGTGTGTCTCTGACAGTGTCTCTATCTCTCTGTCTGTCTGTGTTTCTGACAGCGAGGGGAGGGGGAGAAGAGGTGGGGAGGGGAGGGGGAATGGGAGAAGAAGGGAGGGAGGGAGAGCGGATGTCGGGAGGGAGGGAAGCAAGGAGAGAGGAGGGAGGGAGGGGAGGGAGGGAAGGAAGGAAGGAGAGAGTGGGGTGGGGAGGGGAGGGAGAGAAGGAGGCTCAACAGCCGGGCCCAAGACCTCGGGCTGGATTGACAGGTAGGTGGCGTCGTGTCTTGCGGGGTGGGGGGGGGAGGAGAGAGAGTCGCGGAGGTCCTGGGGTGGGGGGGAGAGAGAGAGAGTGTCGTGGAGTGGGGGGGGCTGGGTGGGAGAGAGAGAGTGTCGTGTGTGGGGGGGGGGGAGGGAGGGGGAGAGAGAGAGAGAGAGAGAGAGAGAGAGAGAGAGAGAGAGAGAGAGAGAGAGAGAGAGAGAGAGTGTCGTGCGGGGGGGGGGAGAGAGAGAGAGTGTCGTGTGGGGGGGGAGAGAGAGAGAGAGAGAGAGAGAGTCGTTGGGGGGGGTGGGTGGGAGAGAGAGAGTGTCGTGGGGGGGTGGGAGAGAGAGAGTGTCGTGTGGGGGGGGGGGGGGGGTGGGGAGAGAGTGTCGCGGAGGTCCGGGGGGGGGGGGGTGGAGAGGAGAGAAAGTCGCTGGGGGGGTCAAGTTGGGTCGGGTGGGAGGAGCTTTATCCATGCAGCCCCAGTGAGGCCATTCGGCCAGGGGCTGCGTGCTTCGGGCCCCTCCCACAGTTTCGGGCGCCTGGAGCTACTGCACATGCGCGCCCACTGTAGCGTGCATGTGCAGAGGTCCCGGCACTGTTTTCAGCGCAGGGACATGGCTCCGCCCCCCACAGCTCGTGCTGCGCCGCGCCCATCTCCAGAGGACCTGTGGGGAGCTGGAGAATAAGTACGTTTTTTTTAGGCGCACTTTCTGACGCGAATGGCGCAGCCCAAAACTTGGGTCCACAGCATCTGGACAGAGCTGAGGAAGCCTTGCTTTGGAACAGGTGTTTGGTGCATCTCACTAGGGAGTATTTTCTGGTGGAAGCCAGAAAATTGTTTCGTTTCCTAATATTATTATCCCTTGCCTTGACTGAGAACAACAGAAGCGTTGTCAAAAAATAGACGATTTTTTAAAACAATGAATGAATGTGAGTGAGCGTGCAGGAGAAAAACTGAGAAATGTGACCGGATATATGATTGGAGTGTGTCACTGAAAGTTCAAGTACTTTATATTGCATAATAGTACTATTTGACTGTCCATTTAGGGTGTAATTTTCTCAGAAATTACACGTTTTTGTTTTTGGCCACCTTGTCTGTCGCTGCGCAATCTATACGGAAGTTCATCCAAAGTTGCTCCCGGTTGGGGATTACTCACGCGTACTTTGCGATTCCGACTACAGATTAAAACTAATTGCTGCAACTCTCAACTTAAAAATGCAAAATGCTGGAATCATTCAGTAAATCTGTCAGGTGACACACTGTTGATGTTTCTGACATCGGAACTATTCGAGTAAAGATCCAGCACTCAAATGCTTGTTGGATTTATTGTGTACTTCCAGCATTTGCAGCATATTCTGCTTTTACTTTTGGAGCAACAACATTGCGATAATTTTTTTTTAAATGCATTCAACAAAACATTTTTTTAAGATTTAAAAAAAAAAGTGCAAAATGCACCGCAATGATTTTCCTCTACTGGATCTCATGGTCTTGTTAAATTTGCAATTGCAGGTACAAAGGTGTTTGTAATGCCAAATGGAATGCTGAAGAGCAACCAGCAGCTGGTTGAAATGATTGAGAAAATAAAACCAGAAATCAGGACACTTATGGAGAAGTGCAATACAGTAAGTGACCTGTTTTGCAACTCTAACCTTGTGTGCAGCTTGGGGCCCTGTGCAGTTAGCAACCCATTCATTCCAAAATGGGCGGTATGGTGCTGTACTTCTGCAGTTGAGTTCGGATAAGATTCATATATCATATAAGATGCTGAAAGGGGTTGATCAGGTATATGTGAGAGGTTGTTTCCCCTGGCTTGGAGAGGTTAGAACTAGGGGGCAAAGCCTCAGGGTAAGGGGCCACCCATTTAAAACCGAGATGAGGAGGAATTTCTTCTCTGAGGAATTCTGTGGAATTCGCTGCCTCAGAGAGCTGTGGAAGCTGGGACATTGAATAAATTTAAGACGGAGATAGACAGTTTCTTAACCGATAAGGGGTTATGGGGAGCGGGCAGGGAAGTGGACCTGAGTCCATGATCGGATCAGCCATGATCGTGTTACATGGCGGAGCAGGCTCGAGGGGCCGTATGGCCTACTCTTGCTCCTATTTCTTATGTTCTTATACTGACAGGGCAGATGCTGTGGGTGATTCAAATCCCGATACCGACAGGGACAGTGGCTGCAGGGGTGCGGGAGGAAGGATTGAAACCCGGATACCGACTAAGTCCGGTTTTCGGAACATATTTCCAGATTACAGACGTCTACTCCAGCGATCTGCACAATATCCGGTTTTCGGAACATTCCGGTTTTTAAAACTCCAAATTTCGGAGGTTGTACCTGGTATATTCAAGGCTGAGATCGATTTTTGGACTCTAGGTATCAAGGAGTATGGAGATCGGGCAGGAAAGTGGAGTTGAAGTTGAAGATCAGCCATGATCTTATTGAATGGTGGAGCAGGTTCGAGGGGCCTTATGGCCTACTCCTGCTCCTAATTCTTATGTTCTTTGGTGAAACATAAGAAATAGGAGCAGGAGTCGGCCATTTGGCCCCTCGAGCTTGCTCCGCCATTCAATAAGATCACGGCTGATCTGATCCTGGTCTCAACTCGACTTCCCTGCCTGTTCCCCATAACTCTTGACTCCCTTGTCGTTCAAAAATCTGTCTACCTCCATCTTAAAATAGATTCAATGAACGAAGATGGTCACAGCCCCACTCGGACCAACTTGCCACGGCAGTGAGAAATTCCAGCAGTCAGCGACATCCTCTAATGGCCAATCTGTGGAGAAAGCATGTTGCAAACATCCAGAGAAGGGAAAGTAAAAAATACTTTCCCTACCATTTCCTCAGTGGTTCCTTTAAGGACCGCTGTAGAACTGGAAAAACTGCAGAGCTCGCACAGCGTGATCCACCTGGTTTTTCACGTATTTTATAGAATGGTCCTGAAACAGGCGCAGGACTCCTTACATATGAGCCCATAACGTGGCAGAAACTGCCACTCCCCCCTGCAGCCCTCCAACATATATCTGACCTCTAGTGATACAACGCTAAACCGTTACAAATCGGTATACACCAAGTATAATAAAATTGTTCGAATTGTCCTGCCCCCAGCAATTGGAAGTGAATATTTACAGAATTGTTTCACCCATCGCTTCCTGCTCTTCATGCGGACTATCATGACCCAAGTCAGCCGTGTACATCTCCTAAAAACAATGTTCACTGGCACAAGATACTGACAAGGTGATTGACACCCAAGGAATTCTGCCCCAGTGAGGAGTCAACAGCTGCAGGAAGAGAGGGGAGAAAAATAAAAGGGGAACAAGTAAATAGGCCCCACGGTAAATAAAAATGTTGCCAAATGTCCCGTCGGACACGGAGCACCGTGCTCGCTGTACGGATACAGATGGAAAATCAAGGATTCACCACGGAAGGAGCGTGGATGATAGGAGAGCGTGGAGTCCAGAGGAAAGGTTGAAGTTCAGCAGCCTGATGGGTCAGGAGCGCCATTGCTCCCCCTCTCCCCTGCACCCCATCAATTGCACATTGCAGAATATGATGCAAAGATGCTCACCATTGACTATACAGCAAGATGGTCCAGGAGTATTTAAAATCAATAGGGAAGTCTGGGAAGACTGTTCATCTTGAGACCAATTCTGACAGAAAAGAGACGGCCATCACCAGGGGGAGAGGGGAGGGGAGAGGAGAAAGAGAGACAGCTTTTGTGGGGGGGGGCGGTGAGAAAGAGAGATAGCTGGGGGGGGGGGGGAAGCGGGGAGAAAGAGACAGTTTGGGGGGTGGGGGGAAAGAGAGACAGCTTTGGGGAGGTGGGGGAGAGACAGCTCGAAGTGGGGGGGGGGGAAGGGAAGAGAGACAGTTTCGGGGGTGAGGGGGGGGAAGAGAGACAGCTTTGGGGGGGGGGGGGGGAGAGAGAGAGGAGAAGGAGAGAGATGGGGGGTGGGGAGGAGAGAGAGATGGGGGAGGGGAGGAGAGAGAAATTGGGGGGGAAGGAGAGAGAAATGGGGGGGGGAAGGAGAGAGAAATGGGGGGGGAAGGAGAGAGATGGGGGGAAAGGAGAGAGACAGGGGGGGGTGAAGAAGGCAGAGAGGGGGTGGGGGGGAATCGAAGGGGATAGTGGTTCCTCCAATCCAGAAGTCATGACACTGACACTATTCACTTCACACCCAATAAACCTGTTAACAATTAACACACACGCATTTAGTTACAGCTATCAGTGAGGTTGGGTGCATCTGCTTCACATTGTCTATCATTGGTGTGATGTTTGACATCTCCACCTGAGGAAGCCTCCCTGATAAAGTGCAACATCCCCACCGACACCTGGGAGTCCCTGGCCAAAGACCGCCCTAAGTGGAGGAAGTGCCTCCAGGAGAGCGCTGAGCACCTCGAGTCTCATCGCTGAAAGCATGCAGAAAAAGCGTGCGGCAAACCAGTTCCACCCACCCCTTCCCTCAACAACTATCTGTCCCACCTGTGACAGAGTGTGTGGCTCTTGTATTGGACTGTTCAGCCACCTAAGAATTCATTTTACGAGTGGAAGGAAGTCTTCCTCGATTCCGAGGGACTGCCTATGATGATGATGGTGATGTTTGACAAGTTATTTAAAGCTGTTCACTTTCCTACGGGTTACGAGTCTAGGAACAGTGCGGCACAAACAGGAAAGAAGCACACAGCTCGAGAGTGACCTCTTCCCGCGATTACTGTGTGTTGTGGGATTCGATTCTAACTGACCAAAGGATCCAGAACTCCCGAAAAAGAGTCCAGCATTCAAACTATCTAAATCTGAAACAGACCATAATTGAATCAGGCCCTTTTTATTACTAAATTAATTCATCACCTCTGGACATCTTCATCTCGTTAGTATTCATGCACCCGGATGTACTCTTTGAAAAATATTCACAAAACCAAAGCTGGCAGAATTTTCAAAATTGTTGATTCTTCACATTTTAATTTTTTCACTAACTAGAGGGGGGTTTGTGCAAGCAATAGTACAATTGAGATAAAGGATGAAAATAGGACAATTTATCATTAAATGAACTCGCAATCACTCTGACTCCTTTCAGACTGTAACGCGCTCTTTCTAAAATACTGTGGATGGTTGGTATTACGTATTGAAACGTGTAAGATTCTGAGGGGGCTTGACCAGGTAGATGCAGAGAGGATGTTTCCCCTCGTGGGGGAATCTAGAATTAGGGGGCATACTTTCAGAATAAGGCGTCGCCCGTTTAAAGTGGAGATGAGGAGGAATTTCTTCTGAGGGTCATGAATCTTTGGAATTCTCTACCCGAGAGCTGTGGAGGCTGGGTCATTGAATGTATTTAAGGTGGAGATAGACAGATTTTTGAACAATAGGCGAGTTCAGGGTTATGGGGAGCGGACAGGGAAGTGGAGTTGAGGCTAAGATTTTATTGAATGGCGGAGCAGGCTCGAGGAGCCAAATGGCCTACTCCTGCTCCTATTTCTTGCATTCGTAATAGGTTCATTCTTTGATGCTCTTCGTGCTCCCAGTGCAGGTTTTCTTGGGGGGGGGGGGGGCAGCACCCTGTCCTGAGCGATGGTCACCCATCCCCCGCAGCTTGTCGGGCCCCTGGTCATTGCGGGTGGCCAGCTGCAGGCGTCTGGGGGGGTGATGCGAGTGGTCTTGTTGTCGCGGACCCCCTGGAATGTCCCTGCGGACCCCGGTTTGAGAACCACTGGTTCAGAATACTAAAAATGAGCAAAATTCATTAAATTGACTGCAAAAAATCTCACGCCCCAGTCCTTTCCACACTATAATAGAAATCAAAGTCTGTGGTTATTGGCAAATTGTCAGTCAGCAAAGCTAAGAGAACATTTAATTCCTTCCTTTTCCCTCCCATAAGGGATTATTTTGCGGTAGGGCGAGAAAAAAAATCACTACTCCAGATGGGAGAACTTTGCTCTTTTGTGCTGTCTAAATTTCCTGTCAATGTGGGTTGTGCAGCTGTGTAATAACCATTCTTTTGGACTTGCTTTAGGTTAAAATGTGGGTTCAGCTATTGATACCAAGGATAGAAGATGGCAACAACTTTGGTGTTTCTATTCAGGTAATGCCTTTTGTCGTGTGAGTGGTATTTTAGATTTGCACCCACCTATTTTCTGCACCCGTTGCTATTTATTTTGCATTTCGGGATTAGTTTTTCTGCTGATCAAGCTGAGAGATGTCAGCTGGAATCGCAGTGCCTTTCTAGGTTAGCTATACATCCGCATCAAGCACTCTCGACTCGTGCAGTGGGACCAGATGCATGGTAAAATTCCCTGTACTCTGCAATAGTTGCAGCCAAATCAGAGTACCACCTACTCTAGTCCGATTACCCTTCCAGTTGAATCACAGATAGCTTTGTTGTGTGGGATTGCAAATGCGCAAAGGTGCCATTGAGATTGTCCAAACTCGTTTCACGCAAGACCTTTTCTGCTTGCAAAGGGAATGGCCTTCACCTCCGGGCATTCAAACCCTGGTCCCAGATCTGCAAAAGCTGGCCGGTGCTGTACTGCATCATGCGATTGTTTTCTAGACTTTTCCTGGTTTGTCATGCTAAGGAAACAGGGGGCGACAGCAACGTTCCCTCTGAGCCCACAGCCAGCCCTGGACCTGCTTTTTGTTAAAATTCCCTCATACGTGGAACTTTCAATGGGCTGCGGGGCCCTGCACCCAAGAGAAATTCCAGGGAACGTTGGTGATAGAGCAGCTAACCTTGTCGCATATTTTGCAATGTATATATGCATGTGTGCGCATGTGTTACATTTTTAATAGCGCAGTTCCATTTCTGCTGATCATAGCTGGTTGTGACTCCTTGATTTATCGTGACTTCACTTATTACATTATTCATTTATTTTAAGTGCAGAACATTGTAAAAGTTCCACCACAAAGTACTCCCCAGAAACATTAGAAAAACCTTTTATAAAAATTGTTTTTTTAATTCTTAGCTGTTTAAATGTACGAACAGACAGACGAACCCACCATGTTACATTCCAACCCGAGCAGACCGATTGGCTACATATCTGGATCGGACTGACTGACTGACTCTCTCATTTTAACTGGCAACTTTTCTTGCTCTTTGATGCCCAACCTTGGCAGTGAAAGTTAAGTTTAATTATGGCCAGGACACAAGCCCCATGTGGAAAGTCTCACTAAGGCTCCTACGAACTTAAGAATACCATTTTTCATGTTTAAATGTATGTTTTCAAGGAGGGTTACTTCAGATTGAAAGCTCTCTTATCTCTTCTTCCCCTCCCCACCCAACCCCCCCCCCCCCCCCATGCCATAGTTACCCATCAACTTCCACGCCCATATAGTTGTGTTGGAAGTTAAAGGAACAGTGGGGAAGGTAAATGACTAAACCTTCCATTTTGAAATGGAGATTTTCTCTTGGTAAATCAATGGCAACTATGCCTTTAACACAATATTAGATAATCTGAACAAAGATTCAAACTTGGCAAACGGAGTTTAAATGCTTAACACAAAGTTTGCAGCCATAATGTCATAGCACTTGCTAGATCTTTTTGTTTTCCCTCCCCCATACAATTAAAGGAAGAGACTGTGGCAGAACTTCGAACAGTTGAGAGTGAAGCCGCTTCATACTTGGACCAGATCTCCAGGTAAGTGCAGCTTATATTCACTGGAATTTAGAAGAATGAGAGGGGATCTCATAGAAACATAAAATTCTGACAGGATTGGACAGGTTAGATGCAGGAAGAATATTCCCGATGTTGGGGAAGTCCAGAATCAGGGGTCACAGTCTAAGGATAAGGGATAAGCCATTTAGGACCGAGATGAGGAGAAACTTCTTCACCCAGAGAGTGGTGAACCTGTGGAATTCTCTACCACAGAAAGTTGTTGAGGCCAGTTCGTTGGATATATTCAAAAGGGAGTTAGATGTGGCCCTTATGGCTAAAGGGATCAAGGGGTATGGAGAGAAAGCAGGAATGGAGTACTGAGGTGCATGATCAGCCATGATCATATTGAATGGTGGTGCAGGCTCGAAGGGCCGAATGGCCTACTCCTGCACCTATTTTCTATGTTTCTAATCATAGAAATTTACAGCACGGAAGAAGGCCATTTGAGCCCATCGTGTCTGCGCCGGTCAATCAAGAACTATCCAGCCTAATCCCACTTTCCAGCTCTTGGTCCCTAGCCCTGTAGGTTACGGCACTTTAAGTGCACATCCAAGTTCTTTTTAAATTTGGTGAGGGTTTCTGCCTCTACCACCCTTTCAGGCAGTGAGTTCCAGACTCCCACCACCCTCTGGGTGAAGAAATTTTTCCCTCAAATCCCCTCTAAACCTCCCCCCCCAATTACTTTAAATCTATGCCCCCTGTTTGTTGACCCCCGCCCCCCCCCAAGGGAAACCGGTCCTTCCTATCCACTCTATCCAGGCCCCTCATAATTTTATACATCTCAATCCAGTCTCCCCTCAGCTGCCTCTGTTCCAAAGAAAACAGACCCAGCATCTGCAATCTTTCCTCATAGCCAAAATTCTCCAGCCCAGGCAACATTCTTGTAAATCTCCTCAGCACCCTTTCCAGTGCAATCACATCTTTCCTGTAATGTGGTGACCAGAACTGCACACAGTACTCCAGCTGCGGCCTAACTAGTGTTTTATACAGTTCAAGCTTATCAACTCCTTGCCTCGACTAATAAAGGCAAGTATTCCATATGCCACCTTAACCACCTTATCCACCTGGCCTGCTACCTTCAGGGATCTGTGGGCCTGCACCCCAAGCTCCCTTTGTTCCTCTACACTTTTCAGTGTCGTACCATTTAATGTATATTCCCTTGCCTTGTTAGACCTTCGCAAATGCATTACCTCACACTTAGCTGGATTGAATTCCATTTGCCACTGTTCTGCCCACCTGACCAGTACATTGATATCTTCCTGCAGTCCACAGCTTTCTTCTTCATTATCAACCACACAGCTGATTTTAGTGTCATCTGTAAACTTCTTAATCATACCCCCAACATTCAGGTCCAAGTCATTGATATATACCACAAAAAGCAAGGGACCCAGCACTGAGCCCTGCGGAACCCCGCTGGATACCGCCTTCCAGTCACACAAACATCGATTTCCCTTTTGTTTCCTGCCTCTGAGCCAATTTTGCATCCAATGGGCTTTTACTTTCGTGACCAGTCTGCCATTTGCGACCTTATCAAAAGCTTTGCTAAAATCCATATACACTACATCATACCCTCATCAACCCTCCTGGTTATTACCTCCTCTCAAAATTCAATCAAGTTAGTCAGACACGACCTTCCCTTGACAAATCCGTGCTGACTGTCCTTGATTAATCCATATCTTTCCAAATGAAGATCTTGATGCGTTAATCATTATCTGGATTTATCACTTAGTATATTTTAGCTAGAACTTTTCAGAGTACAAATTTCCATAGCTTTGCATGTATTCTGTTTAAAATTTTGACTTTTTGATATATTCAAGCTTCAGAGCAATAGGTGACTATGGTGATGTACCAAGTATAACTGGTATTATCTTTGCGATTCGTGGATGTAAATCATGCTCTGCTTTCTGGATATACAAGCCTTACAAAACCTGATTTAAAACAAACCATGTATTTGTGTCCTTCCAGATACTACATCACAAGAGCAAAATTAGTGTCCAAAGTAGCCAAGTATCCCCATGTGGTAAGTGGAATTAAAACTATTTGCTGCGAAAGTATATTTGTCATCAAAATTAACAATTGGTGCTAGGAAGTGTTATGAAGTACATGCATACCCAGTTAGTTGGTTAGCTAGTTCCCATAACCAAACCCTACAAAATTACAAATTGTTCACATTTTTTTCTAGACTTGTACAAAATCTTTTGATCTCCTAACGCTGGTTATTAAGGGATATGGATTTATTCTATCCTAACATTGGGCTCAGAATTGGCCAGGAGTTGTTCCGTTTTTTTTGGAGCAACTTGATTTTTCTGGAGTATCTAAAAAAAAAAATCCCCATTCTGCATATTCAATTTGTGCCAGTGTAGGTGAGTTAGTTAGGATTTATTTTACTTTTGGTTTTTTTTTCAAAAGGGGGCGTTGCCAGACATCTACACCCGTTTTGGCCATTTAGGCCACTTTGGACAGTCAATAGTTGCTCCAAACTAACTTAGGCCAGCATATGTGGGAAGGGAAGCGGAGAGGACCTTGCAAAGCACTAATCGAAGCACAACAACATTCAAGAAGCATAAAAACATTCAAGAAGAAATAAAAAGTAAAACTTAAGTCCCACCTTCCTATCAAAACTTGGTCCAGGAAGTCAGCGTGCCGGCCGGTGCGGGAGGCCAGTCGGCCGGGGATAGGTGCGGGACGTCGGGGAGAGCACAGGCTGCCAACATCCAAGCAGAAAATGACTTCTAAGATAAGCTGCCAACCTGCGAAAGGAGACCTGGAACCTCTACTTCCACTGGCTGGCTCTCTCGCTCGCTCTGGCTGGCTCGCTCGCTCTGGCTGGCTCTCTCGCTCGCTCTGGCTGGCTCTCTCGCTCGCTCTGGCTGGCTCTCTCGCTCGCTCTGGCTGGCTCTCTCGCTCGCTCTGGCTGGCTCTCTCGCTCGCTCTGGCTGGCTCTCTCGCTCGCTCTGGCTGGCTCTCTCGCTCGCTCTGGCTGGCTCTCTCGCTCGCTCTGGCTGGCTCTCTCGCTCGCTCTGGCTGGCTCTCTCGCTCGCTCTGGCTGGCTCGCTCGCTCGCTCTGACTGGCTCGCTCGCTCGCTCTGACTGGCTCTCTCGCTCGCTCTGACTGGCTCGCTCGCTCGCTCGCTCTGACTCTCTCACTCGCTCTGGCTGGCTCACTGGCGCCCTCTCGCCCTGACTGGCTCACTGGCGCCCTCTCGCCCTGACTGGCGCTCTCTGACTATTCCAACAAATGTAGTTCTAGCCCGGCACATCGTGAGGCCACTCGGCCTGGGATAGGGGCGGCAGCACGCACGCAGGAGTTACTGCGCATGCGTGAAACCTCCAGTACACATGCGCAGAGCTGCCGACACTGTTTTTTGCGCAGGGCCCTAGCTCCGCCCCCTAATAGACCGACCATGCCGCACCAAGCTATGGGAGAGGCCACAGAGCGGCCAGAATCCGGACATATCTTTTTGGTGCCATTTTCAGCCCACAAAGTCGGCGCATTTCTGGTGAGTGTGCCGAAAAAACAGGTGGGCCAATTTTGAGCCCGTTGTGACTGAAATTCATGGAGATCTGTTAAGGAAATAGTGAGAGGAGAAAGGTCCATTTTAATAATGTATATTAAAAGAAATCCACAGTCATGGTAACTAGAATTCAGTGTAATTATACTGTGCAAGAGTGCAAAAAGACAGAAGTCCATCTGTGTAACTTCTTGCAACTTTCTGATCGCAGCCAGTCTGCCTGGGATCCCGAGCGGAAGTTAAATGCCACTTGAATTTAGAAATTTAAGGACTGAATTAAAAGCCTGGGAGCGTGGTACGTGTGTTCTAAAAATAAAATGCATTAATTTTCAAAATACAGGAGATTAAAGGTTTAATTGCTTGTGATCAGAGGCAATTGAATAGTATCTTTAAATTAAACAAGTCATCCTATTGGTCACAAATGCTATATTTAGGGTTACGCATTAGGAAAAGCATTTTGTAAGCTGACATTACTCAGTACTGTTTTTCCTTCTCTTAATTAACTCATTATAAAATCCCAATTAGATAGGAGCTCATTTGTGCGCTGGTTTTGTAAACCTTTTTTGCCTGTTCTACAGCCTGGGTACAAATCTAGCCCGGACTAATTGAGGAGGGATGTTCCGAGCTGAACTGGAATGAGTTAGGACAGTCTCCATTTTGTTCCCGTTGCTGAGAGTCCTCTGCAGTCCCACTCTGGACAGCCACAATGTCCTTCAGGAGTTGGAATTAAATGACATTGTTGGGGCAGACTAAGAAAGTGTACTTCAAATCTAATCCAGGCAGTACCTGCCATGAGTGTTTGATACTGACAAGTGCAAAAGTGATTTTTTTTTAAATCTCAGCACTAAACTCTGCCAGAATTACACAATTCACCAAAAACATTACCACAGGTACTTTGTCCTATTTACATTCATCCCCAACTATATGCTACCATATATATTCCTGAACCACCTGCAATACTTAGTTATTTATTTTCCTTGTGTTGAAGGCTGGTATTTTTACTCTGTGATGGCTGTCTTCAATTTCTCGAATAACAGAGATGGGTAAAGTAATTTTTTTGTAGCAATTTGTCGTCTCTTTTGTCCCCATTTCTCTCAACCATTAACTCCTGTTGGGTTTAGGTTCTTTGCCAGATACCCTCCAGCACCTCCGTCAAAGTCGCCACTCTTCATACGTGAAAGAATAAAAGACTTGGATTTATATAGCGCCTTTTACGACTACTGGACATCTCAAAGTGTTTTACAGTCAATGAAGTACTTTTGGAGTGCAGTCACTGTTGTAATGTGGGAAACACGGCAGCCAATTTGCGCACAAGCAAGCTCCCACAATCAGCAATGTGATAATGACCGGATAATCTGTTTGTTTTTTTTGTTACGTTGATTAAGAGATAAATATTGGCCAGGACACTGGGGCTAACTCTTCTTCGAAATAGTGCCTTGGGATCTTTTACATCCACTTGGGAGAGCAGACGGGGCCTCGGTTTAACGTCTCATCCGAAAGACGGCACCTCCGACAGTATAACTGGAGTGTCGGCCTAGATTTTTGTGCTCATGTCCCTGGAGTGAGACTTGAACCCACAACTTTCTGACTCGGAGGCGATCGTGCGACCCACCGAGCCACAGCTGACTGTCGAACCATCTTTGGCCATTGTTTGAGAAATCCGAGAGTTACAGAAAAAAAAGTAGCAGCCTAAATGCTGACTGTTGATAAGCCATTCACCTATGAGGAGGTGGAGCATCACAGCTGAGCCAAATTCTGTCCTCACTTCTAATCTACAATCACACTTTGTGCTCCGGAGATTGTGGCTGACTTTCTCCTCTATCGCCCAAGAATGCTGCAGTCACTGCAGTGTTGTTAATTGTTTTTTTTAAACTGGAGCAATAATTTACCTGTTTCTGATTTTAGGAAGATTACCGGCGCACGGTGTCTGAAATTGACGAAAAGGAATACATCAGTCTTCGGTTAATTGTTTCAGAACTGAGAAATCAATATGTAAGTATAAATTCAGTCCAGATCTACAATGATCTAATGAAAAATCTTTTCATGTCTCTTTAGTTTTCAGTGTCTCGAGCTGTGCTTTCAAACAATACTATTGATTCAGCGTGGCAATAATAACTTGCTTTCTCACTTTTCTCCACAAAAAAGCGTGATGTTTCTCCCAAAAGAAAAATGAGTGCTACGACACAACTGCTTTTTCCTGTGGGGATTGTCTGATGTGGGCCTGGGTACTTCCCTTCGATAGTGGAGAGTGGGAGTTTGCCCTGTGGATAATTGCAGGTGCAAATCAGCATTGCAATTCTCCATGGTACAATATCTTGGGAGGTCCAGCACGTTTTTCCCTTTCTCCCCTTGATATAGAAACCTATTGCTTGTCAACTTGGGTCATGATATTGGTAAAGAACAGTGACCTACATTAGGGAGTCTGGCTTTGAGCTTTTTGAATGCATTGCCAACACTGATATCCCTCCTCGCGATTCAATATAATAAATGGATATTGATGATACAGCTGTTATTTTTATGACCTGGGTTGACATTTAACCCGGACTGATTGGATGAACATCCTTTCTCTGTTGGTTAAAGACTGGACAGTTGCAGTCCAATTCCTAATGGTGATCAGTTTTCTGCAGTCTGAAAGTGAGCAGTCCCGAGGATAACTAGTATGGGGAATCATGAATTCATATCGGCACAGTGCAAGGTGTCTCCCAACAAAAGTTAGGGGAAAGTCACGTCGTTGTGGACAGTATAAAATAAGCCTTGCCTCGCGTCTGATCCATGCATGGCAACAGTTGATAGAGTTTAAGTGCAAAGTGAAAGCTGTTTGTCTTATTACCACTGCCTTTTGCATAATGACCAACTAGTGACTCTACTCCTGGGGTTAAGAGAGATGAGCAGGTCTCTTTTGAGGTTAAGGTGGCTTCAAGATCACAGGCCTGCCAGTGGAAATTCAGAATCAAGTTTACCCTCTCAGATTCTATAATGTGATACCCGAGATCGACAAATTCACCAATCTCCAGGGTGCTGCCGATTGACTAATCGGTCTGGCTTATCGATTGGACCTGGTGGGTTAAAGCTGTTGGGATTCTTTCCAATTGGTTTCAGATAACCTTGCACGCCATTGCCCTGGCCAGTGGAAGGTCTTAGCTGGTGGTGGTTTTTAAATGGTTCAACTCCAGTGGTTACCCTCACTACCCTTCAGGGCCCCTAAGCCATGGTGTACCAGCTTGTGCTTCAGCTCTCTGGGCTTTTCTAAATGTGATGTGTCCCTGCAGTGAGAGTGTGCACTCCAAATTGGGCAAACTATCCGTATAGGTTTCTCAGTAGCATGATTTGGAGACTTTTACATATGATGATGGTTTTCCTGTATGTCAAGCACCCAACTGACCAAAATAAATTGTGAAATATCCTTACAATCTGCCAAGTCCTTACCCCCCCCCCCCCAAAAAAAAAATTACATTGTTTCAGACTTGTTCATGCCAAGATAATTTGGTTTGGAAATTGAGACTAGTGCATAAAATGAGGGAAGAGTTGTTAAAAGAACATTTCACCTTTTGCGCCTAAAATGAGCAAGTTGTTGCTTTTATTGTACTGTCGCACAGTGCATGTTGTTGATTCCAGTCAGTTTGAGAATGGCCTCACTCTGCTGGGTGGGGATGAACTGAAGAATAGCCTCACTCTGCTGGGTGGGGATAAACTGAAGAATAGCCTCACTCTGCTGGGTGGGGATGAACTGAAGAATAGCCTCACTCTGCTGGGTGGGGATGAACTGAAGAATAGCCTCACTCTGCTGGGTGGGGATGAACTGAAGAATAGCCTCACTCTGCTGGGTGTGAATAAACTGAAGAATAGCCTCACTCTGCTGGGTGGGGATGAACTGAAGAATAGCCTCACTCTGCTGGGTGTGAATAAACTGAAGAATAGCCTCACTCTGCTGGGTGGGGATGAACTGAAGAATAGCCTCACTCTGCTGGGTGGGGATGAACTGAAGAATAGCCTCACTCTGCTGGGTGGGGATGAACTGAAGAATAGCCTCACTCTGCTGGGTGGGGATGAACTGAAAGGTTACATATCGCTGAGGTTATTGAGTTTGATTGCACAGAGCTAGAGTTTGAGCATGGGGGCACCATTTTGTTTTGCTGCAGAGCTGTGCTCATGAAATTCCCTTGCATCACATTCTGTGATTGCTACAGATTGGGTTTTAGAACTTAGGCATTCATATTCTGTTTTTTTTGTAAACAAGATATTTAAAGATTCATCCAAGTACAGTTTTGGTTGATTTATTCTCCAAAACAAAGTGATGTAAAGCAACTTTCTGTGCATAGCTCTGAAGAGGAAGTGCAGCGAGAAGTCCTTGTGTCCAAAAATGTGAGGTACTTGCAGTTTCTGGTGCCTGCAGCTTTGTTCAGTCGAATGAACAAAAGAGCACTCTAATGGTAAGTCACATTTTTGGGTTATACAGATTTCTAGATCGGGCGGTTATAAAATTTCCTGGACACTAAGAATCTCTGAATTGCAATGTCAGCAATTAGTGGGATACATCCATACGAGTGAATTTCAGATGCACTGTGCCCAGCAGATACCAAACATTTTCTGGGAGGAAAACCGAACCGTCGTTGGCCATGGCTGCTTTTATTTCATCTTAGAAAGCACTTGGGCAAAGGCCTGAGAACATGCTGTGACATCAAAGAAACTCTTCAAAGCATTCTGGCTTTTTTTTTTGTTCATGAAGATGGCTTTCCTTTTTCTGGCAGCCAGGGTCAGCGATAAGTTGCCAATGGTCAGGTAGATTATGGTCAGATGTCAACTTTGTTCTACTCTGCCCCGACAATATGCTTTAACCTAAAACTCGGAAGACTCCTGCTGTATCGGTGTGAATTGTTCAACTTCTCATACCGGCTGTCATTTTCCTGTCATGAATGAGATTGCTGAATTCTGATCGCTTGTAGCTCCAAGCCGGCTGAGTTGTGACTGTCCAAACTCATGTTTGTAGATTTCATCCCAGCAGTCTGGGTTCGATTTGAACACCGGTTCCGTAGATGAAAAGGTACCAACATGCTGCCCCCAGAGAAGAATAAAATGGTACATTTTTTTTAAACATCACATTTTTCCCCCCCCCCCCCAACAGGTAACGTTACATGACATGATCATCAAAAATATTGAGAAAATCAAACGACCCAGGAACAGCAACGCAGATGCACTGTACTAACATGGATGCTTCGTGAAATGGAATTTGACCTTTATAACCCCAAATAGAAGACCATGATTGCCTTGGCTTGTTACGTGAGATTGGTCTTGCTGCGATGGAAAGAATTGGGTTGAAAAATGAAGCACAGTTAGTTGCATTTTAGTGAAATAGCTTAAAAAGGATTTCCATTCATGTTTTATTTTTGTGATGTATAGAGGTTTTTTAATCCTCGAATTCTTTCCCATTTTGCTTGACAGAATCTCTGTAATGTACAGTATTCGTGATCTTAGCAAGGAATTCTGTTTAGAAGCAGATTTTATTTCAAAACACATTTTTCCATTTCTTTCACATCCTTCCCCCATTGTGTTTCATGAAAGATGTACAAAATATCCTGTAAATTCTACATGGTTAGTCACACACAACTTTTACGTACAGGAAACCACCCACAAAACACCAGCCACATGTTTGCAGGCTGCAAATTGTAGAAAAGAACAACTGTTGCACCATATTTTACGGTACGCATACTGTCCGTTCCCTTTCCCTTCCTTGATCACCTGTGAATGGTTTTTTTTTTTAAAAAGCGAAGTATTTGAAAATGTTCCTTTAAAATAAAATGTTGTGCTGTACGTTTAGTGTGAGCCTCCATAGTGGGGATAAATGAAGTTACAAATTCTATGTAAATTACGTATTGCTATGATTTTTTTAATTGCCCTAAATTAGGATATTGAGCTTTAGGTTCTTCAGCTTAACTTTGTTTGCAGCTTCATTTCCTTGTGAAGTTGCTCCCCTTTTTTTTAAACTCCATCTCTGCACTTTGCTAAGTGCTGCCCATTCACTTTTTTATTTTTCTCGCAAGAGTTGAGAATGTTGTGCTCGTTAGTTAAGAGCTTGGCGGCGGGGCGAGGGGGTGGGAATTGCAAGTCGTAAAAGTTTCTAGTAAGCCCAACCTTCAGACCATGACTACTACGAAATTATAATAAAACATTCCTCCCAGGTAATGTGTGTCAGAGTCTGTGTATCTGATGATGTACACAGTAACTTTGTTGCATTTTTGTAATCTGATAATCGCCTTGCATATACCGCACAGTTACAGGAGATTTGCGTTCGATCTACAGAACAAAACGAGATGCATTCATGCAGATTGATTAATGGTGTTATCATGCAAGCTAGTCTACTGGGTTTATAAAATCAAATGGTCATTAATCAGCATTAAATTGAAAATGGATTAATTTTTTAAAACTGTACTTTAAGAATACTGCCCACCCATTAGTTTTGTATTTCTAAATGATCTTCATTTTAATTTGCTTCTATTCTCTTGTCTTTTTTTACTTTCCTCGCTGTCTTCCTTGCACCCGCGTTTACTGGACCTCTGGATAACCAAAGCCAACTAAAGTATGATGGCTATAAAACCCACGCCCTTTGTTAGTAACTATGCATTTTTCTGAAATTGTATAAAAGCCTCCCCCAATTTTTTTTTAATGCTGCTGACATTACAAGGATTAAACCCACATAAAGTAACTGGCATATGATTAGCGGAACATATTTTGACCCAAGAAACCGTGAGCCTCTTGCTACTCAAAAAGGTAGCTTGAGTAGGATTTACCTGTGCCAGGACGGCACTGACTTTTTTACCATCGTCAGCCGTGCTCAGTTGGTAGCACCCGCACGTCTGAGCCAGACGATTGTGGGTTCAAGTCCCACTTTAGGGACTTGAGCACAAAATTCTAGGCCGACACACCAGTGCTGAGTGAAGGCAGCACTGTCAGAGGTGCCGTCTTTCAGAACCGATGTTAAACCGAGGGCCCCCCTCTGCCCTCTGAGGTGGATGTAAAAGATTCCATGACACTATTTCGAGGAAGAGCAGGAACATGTCCTGGTCAAAGGTTTATCCCTCAATCAGAATCACAAACAGATTATCTGGTCATTTTTGCATTGCTGTTTGTGGGAGCTTGCTCTGCACAAATTAGCTGCCGCGTTTCCTACATTACAACAGTGACTCACTTCAAAAAGTACTTCACTGGCTGTAAAAGCACTTTGGGGCATCTGGTGATTGTGAAATGCGCTATTTAAAATGCAAGTCTTTTCTTTACTGGTATGATAATCTGTTACAGAATGGTTGACTCGTTCAAACCTTGAGCAATCCGTTTTGCTGAAGCTGTTTCCTGCAGCTGGTTTTGTTTTCAGCAAAGCAAACATTGTTCTGACTTATCTTGAAATGATTTGTGTATTGAGGACCGTAGGGGACTGAGTGCTTTTCCAAAGGCTCTCCCTGCAGTCTTGAATCGATTTTTGCAGTAGAATCCATTCTGTAGTAATGGTATGAGCAGAAATTCTGTTTTTTTTCCTCTTGTATATTCAGCAGCAGCAAGTGTCAACCCACTATTCTGTGGGTTCATTGTGGACCTGGAGCTTTCCTGTTAGTTGAATTCTGCCACTCTTATCTGGGTAACGGGCGTCTGGTGTTCTGCGTCATTGATGAATTCTTCTGCTCTATGGCTCTACTTGACATTCACAATGCATAAAATTTCAGAAAGAATGTCTGAAAAATAATTACTTGGTACAAGGAGTTTAGTGTAGAGCCAACAAAAATAAAAAATAATAACTGAACTGAGAGACACCCAACTGAGTTAAAAGAAAACAGTCTTTCTATTAACGAGTGTGTTTTTTCATTACTTGTTCAAGTGAATACGACCTACAGTTTTCAAGATGTCGTAATTCTGCAGCCTGGAATTGTCTCAAACCCTTGGCTGGTGATTGATTTGGTTTCTATTTAGTGTAATGAGGTGGCCTTGTTTTCCTCTAGTGGTTGGTAGGGCAAATGCTCTCCCATTTATTTTTTAAATTTAAAAATACATTTTAATATAGTTACACTTTCACTGCCTCAGTGGGGAAGTTGCTATTACATAGCAAGTCTCTCCTTTTCGGTCATGTTTCTCTGCTTTTGATCATACGCCTGGGGCCATAATATTTTTACTGCCCTGCTAATGGTCAGTTCTTGTGTAAAGTTAACTGCTCTGACCTCTAGTTAAGTGACTTGAGAGGAGAAACTGAATTTTCAATGTTATTAGCTTTGGCCAGTATCGAGTGTGGGATGAAGCTCTGAATAGAACAATAGGATATATTTAAAAATCAGTCACTAATTAAACGGAGTGAAGTGTAAGTAATGTATTGAAGGAATAAGTTCACACCTACCATTTAGTTCCCTTTTAACCTTCACTTCAGTTTTTGATTTTTCATTGCACTATAGTACAAACCTCTCCTAATTTATATAATTCTCTGCTGTATTGGCTAAAAATGCAAGACGGAACAGTAACTCCCTTTATGAACTTTCTTTGTGATGTGGTCCCAGGTGACTCTTGCCTCAATTTCTGCGCTTTCCTGCTGAAAGTATATTAGGCTTAATAACAGAATAACACTTTGGCTCTTACAGTTAAACACTAAGTGGGCAAACTGTAACTGTATGGGTTGTGTAAAGACAACATCGAGCCATATGGGTTTGTTATCACAATTGGTGTTCTTTTGGGGAATACTCCCAGTCTTATCACTTACAACATTTAGTAAAACACAGTTTAAAATAAGATGACCCATTTCTTTCTATTTCTCCCCCCAATAGTTAGGTAGGGATAACTGCCACCAATTAGCTTACAGTACTTTTGATACTTCTATTAATATTGGTCAACCCAGTATCTGTAATCATTTATTATTAGCAGAACTCTGCACGGATCATGGTTACTTTTGAACCTCTCAATAACTGCAGCGGTTCCAGAAGGCGGCTCACCACCACCTTCTTGGGCAATTAGGGATGGGCAATAAATGCCGGCCTTGCCAGCGACACCCACATCCCAGAACAATTTTTTTTTAACCTTTCTGGATATCTTTGGTTAAATTTCTTTTGTATGCCGGTTGTGGAGTTATTGTGGAAAAGGTAGAAGGCTTGTAAGCGGATGAAACTTTTTTCCCCTTTTTTAAAAAAAAAATGGTTTTGAGATGATTAGTGAATGAAGAAACCTTTATTTCTCCATTGTACTTTGAGAAGACTGGTTTAGATCATCTTTTATAAAATATTTGTTAAAATTGTTATGGGACTTGGCTAGTGGCGCATTTCATTGTAACAGCATTGAGGATTTTACTGTGGCGATATAGTCCTGTTACTGCGCTTGACCTTTTAATCTCCCTAATTCTTAAGTCCTGTATTACCAAGTGTACCCCAATAAAATGTTTTAATAAGTGTGGTTTTTCTTCATAAAGTACAATGAAAAATATTTTTCAATAGGACAGAAACTTAATGGAAGGAACAGTTTGCAATTGCTGTTTTTATTTGTGTGGCGATATTCAAAGCACAGATAGAATGAAGTAGGTCAGGGCCAGTCTCCTAAAATTGAAAATGAAATATTAACTTTTTAGCACTGAACTGTTTAAGGGGCGAAAAGCCAAAATATTGAGTAGTTGTGTTTGAATCCCAGCCTTAACCCATCTCCGCGAAGTCATCCGAGAGGTGGGGAATTCCAGCCTTAACCCATCTCCGCGAAGTCATCCGAGAGGTGGGGAATTCGAGCCTTAACCCATCTCCGCGAATTCATCCGAGAGGTGGGGAATTCCAGCCTTAACCCATCTCCGCGAAGTCATCCGAGAGGTGGGGAATTCCAGCCTTAACCCATCTCCGCTAAGTCATCCGAGAGCTGGGGGTTGAAGAATAGAAATCTGGCAGCAAAAGAGTTGTTTTTTATTCCTATGTACTTCTGGTGGGTTAACAAATCTAAACGGTGATTGTAATAGCTGATTGTTCCCTATCATGGAGGATAGCCGAGGTAGATGGTGTGTTAAGTTAAGGATACTTTCCCCCCCCCCCCCCTCCAAATGGACGTGGGATGGGGGGGAGGAATTTCTTCTGAATTCTTAACACTTTCTCCTTTTTGAAATGATATTTGCAAATGAGTAAATATAATTGTAATCCTAAACCTCACTACCACCCTTTCCTCCTTTTAAGACACTCCTTAAAGTCTACCTATTTGACCAAGCCTTTCATCATCTGCCCTAATGTCTCCTGTTGCGGCTCATGTCAATTTTTTTGACACTCCTGTGAAGAACTTTGGGACGTTAAAGATGCTATATAAATACAAGTTGTTGAGTTCAGAATTAGTGCACTTTGAAATACCAAGCTGGAATGTGAATATGGGGTGTTCATTTTAGGTACTCGTGAACTTGTTTAGATAGGGTTTGATTATTTTATAGGAACAGGTTGTACAAATAATGCGTTGCCAGGCCCATCAGAAGTCCTTAGCAACAGTCAAAATCTTCTGATTCACAGCTTCACTCTAACTCTAACTTCAACCTGCCTTGTATCTCAGCCAGTGTCTGGCGGTGCTTTCACCGAGGCTTCCTTTGTATCTGCACTGCCTCTGCTGCACTCTCATTGGCACAGTCTTCAGCTGTCTCGCCTGTACTTTATAGAATTCCCTTCCTAACACCCCCCCCGGCCCCCTTGTTGTCTCTCTTCCCCCCCCCCCCCCCCATCCTTTGGTTAATTATTGTAACTCTTTTGCTCCCTTTGTGTTTCTTTGCAGAACATTTCCCAGGCTCTTCACAATGAGGGTGCTATATAAATATATAAATGCAAGTTCCCTCCCACCACTGTAGCAACAACCATCAAAAGCCAGTATCAGTGTCAACTAATTATCGTAACTATGCATGAGGCAGCAAACGGAAAATATAATTGAAACCCGGAAAATATAATTGAAACCCAGCAAATGACCAACCATGGAGCAGCCACGCAGCAGAAAATCAAATGGAAATTTGCAGAGTAGTAATCACGAGGATAAATTTACCTCTCCTGCGCCGGTCTGCAAGAGGGTGGCGTAACTGAAGCGCTTTTTGCAAAATTGTAATAGAAAATCAAGGGCAACTTGTACCTAATTCTCCAGGAAAGGCTTCCATTCCACCAAACTACGAACATCTTTCCCTGGCTACTCTGATCAATTTCCAAAGCCGAGTTGCCCACTGCAGAAGTTTTGTATTGTCAGGTGATCACCAGCAACAAATAAAACATCCTCTGGATGTCCCAAAGCATTTCACAACCACTGGGTTAGTTTTGAAGTGCAGCAGTTGCTGTTCTGCAGGTAAACATGGCAACCAATTTGTGAGTAGTGTGGTGTCACAAACAGTAAATGACATGAATGATTATATTTGCTCTTTTTTTGATTGAGGGCAGAATGATGGTACTGGCGAGATCCGCTTTCTTCTTTTCATGTATTGAATTTTTTTTGTTCCACAATAAACCAACAGCTAGACTGCAAAATAGCATTTTGACAATGCCTTTGAGTGTCAGATAATGTGCTCATACTCGTGTCCTACAGTAGGGCTTAAACCAATAAACTACTACCACAGTGGGAAGAGTACTATTAGCTGAGCTAAGTGAACACTTCATTACAAATCCTGTAGCAGACACTCCAAGCACTTATGAGAGCTACAAATGCAATAAGCTCTGTAGGACAGTCAAGTACATTCAACGTACTGTCACTCGCACAAAACACGAATGCAATAAATAAATACATTGCATATGTGCCTGAGTAAACGAGGTTAGTATTTTGGTTGCAGGTTTCCAGTTTTCTAAAATATGCAATGAATACAGCTTCAAGTCTGCATCACTTCAATAACATTTTTGAGAAACTTCCAGGTTTAAATTAACACGGTTCAGGCGGTGAGATTTCTGCCACAAAAAAGTGATCTTGCAGATTCTGAAAGCTGCTTGTAGATGAGGGTGATGATGCCTTTCCTCATCGAATGTATACATCAATAACCCGCCTACACTCATTGCTCGGACTTTCACGTAAAGACTGTGTGAGATGCCAGAAGGCTGTTGGCATCCATCGCACTCCGGAGAAAAATATTCTCTTAGTGATGAATATGGAACCAAAGAGCCATGTAATCTCAAGAGGTGGTTATTCAAATCAAATCACATGAAGAGAGATTGGGTCTGAATTTGTGGTTGGAGGTTTCCTGCGAGCGGATGCCTCCAAACCACAAGAAAAGTACGAACCTATCTGATGGTCCTAGAGTTTGGTCGACTCGTGCTCCTGTGCGTATGCCTGCGTAAAGGCCCAGGTATCCCAGGGGTGCGTGTGCTTCGCAAGCGCCCCTTGGATCACGTGGGCCAGGCCAACCAATGAAAATGGGGGGTCCCCAATATGCTTATGGGGATTCACGTGGATCCACCTAGGAACCATGGGGATTCCAACTGAAATTCCACCCTTCATGTTTTGGATCCACCCCAGATTACAGATATCTCCGAGATATTCAACGTTTCTGAAACCACTGCTCTTGCCTTATCCTAGGATCCACACTCAGCGCTATGCGCTGTGACATGCACACTCTCGACCTCTTTGTCTCCAATGGCAGTTGGTAATTATTCTACCATTCACGCCCTATCTAGGCTAACCTTTTTCTAACTTACGCCATTACCATCTCAAGTCAGCCCATCATCCCTTTTGTCTCTCTAACCTCTCCTGTCTTCCACCCTATCACAGACCTTCCCTTTTGTTCTTTCTTCCCCTCCCCCTTTCAGTGCTCCTTAAGAATCCATTCATTTCAAACACCTGAACGATAACTGTTTTTCTCTCCACAGATGCTGCCTGACCCACTGAAATTTCCAGCATTTTCTGTTTTTATTTCAGATTCCAGCATCTGCAGTATTTTGCTTTTGTATTCTACATAGCAATTGTCACAAAGGCAACCAAAAGCTCAATGTGCTGTAACACAAAAAGCATTTGGATTTGAAAATCATATTTGATAATTCAAGTAATAAAATCATGCAAATACACAATCATCAAGTAAAACAGATTCAAGCACATCAACAACAAATATTTTGTCACTTTGCACATAAATTCCTAATCTAGTTACTCAATTTTTTTTCTCCAAATAATTGCTCACTTTTTGGCAATCATATTGAAATACCTACCAAACGTTGCATCATTCTCTTTGGTTTTCCAAGATTGCACACAAGTGTCACTTAAGGCAAAAAGAACAATTCACTTGATCAGTCATTCATTCATTCTGTTGCCAACTTTGTCCAGCCATTAATGTGCAATCATACTGATTGTTTCCAGTTCTCCACCATTCCATAAATGTGGCTGCTTACCTTCCCTGGCTTCAACAATGACATTGCTACAATGGGGTCTGCTTCCACACAGATCTTATGGTACTGTGATACAGAAGGTTGGGAAGGGCTGAATGGAACTACAGAAATATGACGGTTCTGTCTCTTACAGTGGAAACCATGCAGACCTCCCCCTGCCTTCAAAGACTTCACAGAGTCCAATAAGCAGGCAGTACCAAGCTCATCAGTGGACATGTAGATTCATCAATGGACGTGCTGCAGCCTGAAGCAGGTCCTTCAGGCTGTCAGACTGACCGGGATCAGGAACCCAATTGTCTCGTGGAAATACAGATGCCAGTCACCACACAATTTTCTGACACAGGGCCTGGAAGAAACACAGAAGTAGCTAAGTGAGCACAGCATGTGTCAACTGGTGGGAGCCAGAAGTGCGGTGATGGGTGGCAAGCATTTGGTTTTGATGCACTTTGTGAATATTCACAATAAATGACTTGTGGCACTGCAGTTGTTGAGTGTGGACTGACACGATAAGTTGTTGAGGCCAATTCACTAAATATATTCAAAAAGGAGTTAGATGTAGTCCTTACTACTAGGGGGATCAAGGGGTATGGCGAGAAAGCAAGAATGGGGTACTGAAGTTGGATGTTCAGCCATGAACTCATTGAATGGCGGTGCAGGCTTGAAGGGCTGAATGGCCTATTTATTCCTGCACCTATTTTCTATGTTTCTTAGATGGATATGGTGGATAGGTAACAGAGGAGATGTAAGGTGTTTCTAGAAGAGTAATAGAGATTTGTAAATGATGCACTTTATTGTGTTTAGTAAATATGTTAGTGTGGAGAGGGAAGAAAATAGTAGTGTGAATGGCTCAGGCAAAAGTTTCTGCGAAGAAAGCCTCATGAATTGCCTTTTCAATTGCTTCAGGTCGCCACAGGCGGATTTCTTCTGCTTTTGAGCTGTATTTGGTCCTTATCATTCTCTGTTGCTCCTCAAGATGGATTCCTCTTTACATGGCATACGTTCACACTGCAAAGAATGGCATGCTAACTTACATTGCACTTGTGAAAATTATGGCCTAAACATTGGGCTGCACTGGGAGGCCTGGTTCTCTCTGCCCTCTGCTCTATGTTGCTGGCAAAGCGTGAAGAGCCCGTTGGTGGAGGGGAGTCCAAGTTTGGGCCACCACAAGTGTCATGATGGCCCACAGGTAAGTATTGTCAGAGATCGGGGATCGAGATGGGGGCATGGATCAGGGATTGTGATGGGAGCACGGGTCAAGGATCGCGATGGAAGTATAGGTCAGAGGTCAGGATTGGGTCATGAATCGTGATGGGGCATGGGTAGAGGATCGGGATTGGGGCATGGGTCAGGGATTGGGATGGGGTTAGGGATCGGCGGGGATCGGGATGGGAACACGGGTCAGGGATCGGGATGGGAGCATAGGTCCGTGATCAGGATGGGGTCAGGGATCGGGATGGGGGCATGGGTCGGGGATTGGGATAGGGGCATGGGTCAAGGATCGCGATGGGGGCATGGGTCAAGGATCGGGATGGGTCAAGGATCGGGATGGGTCATGAATCGGGATGGGGCATGGGTCAGGAATCGGGATGGGGTCAGGGACCAGCATGGGTTGGGGATCGGGATGGGAACATGGGTCCGGGATCGGGATGGGAACATGGGTCCGGGATCGGGATGGGGGCATGGGTCAGGGATCAGGATGGGGGCATGGTCAGGAATCGGGTTGGGGTCATGGATCGCCATGGGTCGGGGATGGAGTCAGGGATTGGGATGGGGGCACTGGGTTAATGGCAGGGGCATGTTGAGGACAGAGTTGATATCGGGGCCGGGGATTACAGGGATTGGGTCAGGAACAGAGTGACGATTGGGTCAGGTTAAGCACAGATGGGAGACCGAGGTTGGGGATCGATGTCGGAGATCGCGATGTCGGAGCAGAGAGGCGATTCAGGCCGCGGAGCAGAGGTCGGGATGGGAGCGGTGATTGGGTCCCTTCAGGTGGGGTCGTGAGGAGCACTCTTGTTCCTCTGGCTCCACATTCAGGTAAGTTACCTGCTTTGTTGCAGGTGATCCCGAGGGCTGGTTTCCCTGAGTGCAGCCCGCACTGGTTCCGGCTGCTGCAGGGCAAACCAATCTTGCAGGAAGAGGCCTCAAATGGGTGTTAGGCCCATTATTTGCAAATAAAAAGGACTTAACGCCTGCTTCAGACATGGGTGAAGGATGCCTCTTGTTTGTCCTTAGCCAACAGGGCAGGTGATGCATTTCCATATCCATCATATTGCGACCTCAGTAGACCGAATAGTAGGCCAACACAACCAAATGGCTTTGACAGTTAACATCTGGCATCCCACATCTATAAATAATGGAATGTACAGAGAGAGCTTTGCTAAACTTGGCAAGCAAACTGTCAAGTAGTGCCAGAACATATTGAGGCCCAAGTGAGGGATGTGTGTTGGCCTCTCTTTGCCCCTTTCTTTAAAAAATACTTTTTAATTCCAAATGTTTCAACATTATTTCCATGATATTTATGTTTGTTTACAATTAGTCCACAGTTCTACTCTCCAAACTTAACCAGCTCCTCCCTTGGAAAATCTGATCAATTCCCTTTTACCTACACACTGATCTTCTGTGTTTATACAACGGCCAGAAGCCATTCCACTATCCATCGGAAGATAACAAACTAATAACAGAAAACTGTACCATATGATGGAGCTCTGATTCACTCACGTGCAGTTTCCATTTTGTATTTTGGGAAACAAACTCAGTGGAAGATTTGGAAGAAAGTATTTTCCATATATAATGAACATTGGCAGATGTTAGAATAATATGGGAAATGGTGGGTATGCTAATTTGCAGTTTTATATATAGTCCACATTATACATGTAAAAGTATAAACCAAACATCCATAAAATTACCAAATAACTATCTAAAGTTCCATATCAGGTTTTGACTATATATGTTATTGATGTGGATCAACAGTCAGCTATTTTATGCCACATTTTCACACTGTCCTGGAAGGAATATTAGGACATAGTTTCTGCTCCCATACGCCAGTGGTGCAGGTACACATCAGACACCGGAGGCAGAGAATTGGAAGCAGTCAGTGCACCCAAAAGTGCTAATAATAATATTTTCTGATCAGGCAGCACTGGGGGGCGAGCAGGAGGCTTACACTCCTCCTGGGTCCATTAGTACGTCAAAAAGAAAATGAATGGGCGCGGGGCATCCCAGTCCATCACTTTCCATTGCCCAGTGACAATTGTTCATCACTGATCAGCTGTTTAAAGAGACAGCAGGTGTACAGAAGGAGAATGAATTTCCTGACCCTCTTGAAGCACTGTGCCCCGTTGACCTTCGCTTTTTTCCCCAGACATGTTGTGTTCCAGTTTCTTGTAATAATTGAAGTGCATTGTGTTTTTCTGGTATTTCAGACTGGGAGAAATTTAGAACTCAGCAGAGGAGTACAAAGGGTTTGATTAGGGCAGGGAAAATGGAGTACGAGAAGAAGCTTGCAGGGAACAGTAAGACGGATTGCAAAAGTTTCTATAGATATGTAAAGAGAAAAAGATTAGTAAAAACAAACGTAGGTCTCCTGCAGTCAGAATCAGGGGAAGTCATATCGGGGAACAAAAAAATGGCGGACCAATTAAACAAGTACTTTTAAAAAAAAATACGTGCAGGAGTAGGCCATTCGGCCCTTCTAGCCTGCACCACCATTCAATGAGTTCATGGCTGAACATGCAACTTCAGTACCCCATTCCTACTTTCTCGCCATACCCCTTGATCCCCCTAGTAGTAAGGACTTCATCTAACTCCTTTTTGAATATATTTAGTGAATTGGCCTCAACAACTTTCTGTGGTAGAGAATTCCACAGTTTCACCACTCTCTGGGTGAAGAAATTCCTCCTCATCTCGGTCCTAATTGGCTTACCCCTTATCCTTACACTGTGACCCCTGGTTCTGGACTTCCCCAACATTGGGAACATTCTTCCTGCATCTAACCTGTCTAACCCCATCAGAATTTTAAACGTTTCTATGAGGACCCTCTCATTCTTCTGAACTCCAGTGAATACAAGGCCAGATGATCCAGTCTTTCTTGATAGGTCAGGCCCGCCATCCCGGGAATCAGTCTGGTGAACCTTCGCTGCACTCCCTCAATAGCAAGAATGTCCTTCCTCAGGTTAGGAGACCAAAACTGTACACAATACTCTAGGTGTGGCCTCACCAAGGCCCTGTACAACTGTAGCAACACCTCCCTGCCCCTGTACTCAAATCCTCTCGCTATGAAGGCCAACATGCCATTTGCTTTCTTAACCGCCTGCTGTACCTGCATGCCAACCTTCAATGACTGATGTACCATGACACCCAGGTCTCTTTGCACCTCCCTTTTCCTAATCTGTCACCATTCAGATAATAGTCTGTCTCTCTGTTTTTACCACCAAAGTGGATAACCTCACATTTATCCACATTATACTTCATCTGCCATGCATTTGCCCACTCACCTAACCTATCTAAGTCGCTCTGCAGCCTCATAGCATCCTCCTCGCAGCTCACACTGTCACCCAACTTAGTGTCATCCGCAAATTTGGAGATACTACATTTAATCCCCTCGTCTAAATCATTAATGTACAGTGTAAACAACTGGGGCCCCAGCACAGAACCTTGTGGTACCCCACTAGTCACTGCCTGCCATTCTGAAAAGTCCCCATTTACTCCTACTCTTTGCTTCCTGTCTGACAACCAGTACTCAATCCATGTCAGCACACTACTCCCAATCCCATGTGCTTTAACTTTGCACATTAATCTCTTGTGTGGGACCTTGTCGAAAGCCTTCTGAAAGTCCAAATATACCACATCAAACTGCTTCTCCCTTGTCCACTCTACTGGAAACATCCTCAAAAAATTCCAGAAGATTTGTCAAGCATGATTTCCCTTTCACAAATCCATGCTGACTTGGACCTATCATGTCACCTCTTTCCAAATGCACTGCTATGACATCCTTAATAATTGATTCCATCATTTTACCCACTACCGATACCAATTCCCTGTTATCTCTCTCCCTCCTTTTTTAAAAAGTGGGGTTACATTGGCTACCCTGCACTCCATAGGAACTGATCCAGAGTCAATGGAATGTTGGAAAATGACGTCAATGCATCCACTATTTCCAAGGCCACCTCCTTAAGTACTCTGGGATGCAGTCCATCAGGCCCTGGGGATTTATCGGCCTTCAATCCCATCAATTTCCCCAACACAATTTCCCGACTAATAAGGATTTCCCTCAGTTCCTCCTCCTTACTAGACCCTCCGACCCCTTTTATATCCGGAAAGTTGTTTGTGTCCTCCTTAGTGAATACCGAACCAAAGTACTTGTTCAATTGGTCCGCAATTTCTTTGTTCCCCGTTATGACTTCCCCTGATTCTGACTGCAGGGGACCTACGTTTGTCTTTACTAACCTTTTTCTCTTTACGTATCTATAGAAACTTTTGCAATCCATCTTAATGTTCCCTGCAAGCTTCTTCTCGTACTTCATTTTCCCTGCCCTAATCAAACCCTTTGTCCTCCTCTGCTGAGTTCTAAATTTCTCCCAGTCCCCGGGTTCGCTGATATTTCTGGCCAATTTGTATGCCACTTCCTTGGCTTTAATACTATCCCTGATTTCCCTTGATAGCCACGGTTGAGCCACCTTCCCTTTTTTATTTTTACGCCAGACAGGAATGTACAATTGTTGTAGTTCATCCATGCGGTCTCTAAATGTCTGCCATTGCCCATCCACAGTCAACCCCTTCAGTATCATTCGCCAATCTATCCTAGCCAATTCACGCCTCATACCTTCAAAGTTAGCCTTCTTTAAGTTCTGGACCATGGTCTCTGAATTAACTGTTTCATTCTCCATCCTATTGCAGAATTCCACCATATTATGATCACTCTTCCCCAAGGGGCCTCGCACAACGAGATTGCTAATTAATCCTCTCTCATTACACAACACCCAGTCTAAGATGGCCTCCCCCCTAGTTGGTTCCTCGACATATTGGTCTAAAAATCCATCCCTTATGCACTCCAGGAAATCCTCCTCCACCGTATTGCTTCCAGTTTGGTTAACCCAATCTATGTGCATATTAAAGTCACCCATTATAACTGCTGCACCTTTATTGCACGCACCCCTAATTTCATGTTTGATGCCCTCCCCAACATCACTACTACTGTTTGGAGGTCTGTACACAACTCCCACTAACGTTTTTTGCCCTTTGGTGTTCTGCAGCTCTACCCATATAGATTCCACATCATCCAAGCTAATGTCCTTCCGAACTATTGCCTTAATTTCCTCCTTAACCAGCAATGCTACCCCACCTCCTTTTCCTTTTATTCTATCTTTCCTGAACGTTGAATACCCCTGGATGTTGAGTTCCCAGCCCTGATCATCCTGGAGCCACGTCTCCGTAATCCCAATCACATCATATTTGTTAACATCTATTTGCACAGTTAATTCATCCACCTTATTGCGGATACTCCTTGCATTAAGACACAAAGCTTTCAGGCTTGTTTTTTTAACACCCTTTGTCCATTTAGAATTTTGCTGTACAATGGCCCTTTTTGTTCTTTGCCTTAGGTTTCTCTGCCCTCCACTTTTCCTCATCTCCTTTCTGTCTTTTGCTTTTGCCTCCTTTTTGTTTCCCTCTGTCTCCCTGCATTGGTTCCCATCCCCCTGCCATATTAGTTTAACTCCTCCCCAACAGCACTAGCAAACACTTCCTCTAGGACATTGGCTCCGGTCCTGCCCAGGTGCAGACCGTCCGGTTTGTACTGGTCCCACCTCCCCCAGAACCGGTTCCAATGCCCCAGGAATTTGAATCCCTCCCTGCTGCACCACTGCTCAAGCCACGTATTCATCTGTGCTATCCTGCGATTCCTACTCTGATTAGCACGTGGCACTGGTAGCAATCCCGAGATTACTACTTTTGAGGTCATACTTTTTAATTTAGCTCCTAGCTCCTTAAATTCGTTTCGTAGGACCTTATCCCTTTTTTTACCTATGTCGTTGGTACCAATGTGCACCATGACAACTGGCTGTTCTCCCTCCCTTTTTAGAATGTCCTGCACCTGCTCCGAGACATCCTTGACTTTGGTTCGGTATTCACTAAGGAGGACATTAACAACCTTCCGGATATAAGAGGGGTCAGAGGGTCTAGTAAGGAGGAGGAACTGAGGGAAATCCTTATTAGTCGGGAAATTGTGTTGGGGAAATTGATGGGATTGAAGGCCGCTAAATCCCCAGGGCCTGATGGACTGCATCCCAGAGTACTTAAGGAGGTGGCCTTGGAAATAGCGGATGCATTGACAGTCATTTCCCAACATTCCATTGACTCTGGATCAGTTCCTATCGAGTGGAAGGTAGCCAATGTAACCCCACTTTTTAAAAAAGGAGGGAGAGAGAAAACGGAATTATAGACTGGTCAGCCTGACATCGGTAGTGGGTAAAATGATGGAATCAATTATTAAGGATGTCATAGCAGCGCATTTGGAAAGAGGTGACATGATAGGTCCAAGTCAGCATGGATTTGTGAAAGGGAAATCATGCTTGACAAATCTTCTAGAATTTTTTGAGGATGTTTCCAGTAGAGTGGACAAGGGAGAAGCAGTTTGATGTGGTATATTTGGACTTTCAGAAGGCTTTCGACAAGGTCCCACACAAGAGATTAATGTGCAAAGTTAAAGCACATGGGATTGGGGGTAGTGTGCTGACATGGATTGAGAACTGGTTGTCAGACAGGAAGCAAAGAGTAGGAATAAATGGGTACTTTTCAGAATGGCAGGCGGTGACTCGTGGGGTACAGCAAGGTTCTGTGCTGGGGCCCCAGCTGTTTACACTGTACATTAATGATTTAGACGAGGAGATTAAATGTAGTATCTCCAAATTTGCGGATGACACTAAGTTAGGTGGCAGTGTGAGCTGCGAGGAGGATGCTATGAGGCTGCAGAGCGACTTGGATAGGTTAGGTGAGTGGGCAAATGCATGGCAGATGAAATATAATGTGGATAAATGCGAGGTTATCCACTTTGGTGGTAAAAACAGAGAGACAGATATTATCTGAATGGTGACAGATTAGGAAAAGGGGAGGTGCAACGAGACCTGGGTGTCATGGTACATCAGTCATTCAAGGTTGGCATGCCAGTACAGCAGGCGGTTAAGAAAGCAAATGGCATGTTGGCCTTCATAGCGAGGGGATTTGAGTACAGGGGCAGGGAGGTGTTGCTACAGTTGTACAGGACCTTGGTGAGGCCACACCTAGAGTATTGTGTACAGTTTTGGTCTCCTAACCTGAGGAAGGACATTCTTGCTATTGAGGGAGTGCAGCGAAGGTTCACCAGACTGATTTCCGGGATGGCGGGACTGACCTATCAAGAAAGACTGGATCAACTGGGCTTGTATTCACTGGAGTTCAGAAGAATGAGAGGGGACCTCATAGAAATGTTTAAAATTCTGATGGGTTTAGACAGGTTAGATGCAGGAAGAATGTTCCCAATGTTGGGGAAGTCCAGAACCAGGGGTCACAGTCTAAGGATAAGGGGTAAGCCATTTCGGACCGAGATGAGGAGGAACTTCATCACCCAGAGAGTGGTGAACCTGTGGAATTCTCTACCACAGGAAGTTGTTGAGCCCAATACACTAAATATATTCAAAAAGAAGTTAGATGTAGTCCTTACTACTAAGGGGATCAAGGGGTATGGTGAGAAAGCAGGAATGGGGTACTGAAGTTGCATGTTCAGCCCTGAACTCATTGAATGGCAGTGCAGGCTAGAAGGGCCGAATGGCCTGCTCCTGCACCTATTTTCTATGTTTCTATATCGTTGGGATTATCACAGTCCATTTGGGTTGTCCCTTTCTCAAAGAAGTCGAGGAGTATAGTCAGGCAGGGTTTTCCTTATCTGGATCGATGCTGATTGTCATTAACTAGTTTAATGTTATACAGATGATCCTAATGTTTACTCCTGATAATCAATTCCATTATTTTACATAGAATGGATCTGTAGTTCCATGTGTATATTTTGTTACCTGCTTTTGAATATGACATATTAACCTGTTTCCAGTCTCCTGCTATGTTCCCAGTACCCATTATCTCCCTCATAAATGATGGATAGTGCCTCACAAATCTCATTTCTGGTCTCTCTTACCACACTGGAATAAATACCATATATCTAGAGGGATTTATTTGTTCACTGTCCAATTTAGCTTGTCTAGATCTTCCATCTCATATATGGTGAAGTCATTGAATATAATTGGGACATCTTTGTTTGGAGAGAGCATGTTGCTCATGTCTTCCCTTGTCAATACTTGCAGGGCAGGCTAAGCCACTCACAGTGCAACAGCTCCACTAGCCTGTGAGCATGCTCACAAGTGCATACATTAAACAACCCAAACACATTTCAGAGTAGAAATCCATACAAACTGATTTTAGTGACAGCTAATGTCCTTTCCTATTTAAACTAAAAGATCCTGTTTATTGATAGGAATAATGCAAAGTTTAATTGAAGTTTACTGGAAAAGCGTTATTCTTTAGCTTTGGTTCCGAGAATGAAAATCAAATTGAGGAGTTGCGTTAAGAGTTAAGATCTCAGATTCGGATTGCAACAACAATTTGGGAAATGGGCGTTCCAAGTTCAATGGCTTTGGAATTAATCACCCGAAGGATTTACTTCAGAAATAAAACATCTGCGTTTTAGTTACTCAAAGCTAAAACACAAAGTTAAATACGAGAAGGGCAGCTTCACACTGTTCCAGTTCTTCGGTCGATCATGAATTTGAAGATTGTGTTCGTTCTCTTGGCGGTAGCATTGGCGGCGATTATCGCCCTGAACTGCATACTGCTGGTGGGGATGTCGAGGTCGGCAGCCTGTGAGAGCCGCAATGTATTTAAGGAGATGGAAGACGGGTATGAGAAGAGCGAGGTGTTTGCAGATCTCGATTCTGAGGAACTGATCAACACTGTGAAGTATCTGAAGCAGAAACTTGGGGTGACCCTGGTGAGCTGCAGTAAAGCACTTCCATCCGATAACTTCATCTACCTGATCGAATTGCAAGTCCCCCGGAAAAACGATGCCTTGATGTTTTTAGACCACGATGCAGATCAGCCAAGGAGGGAAGCCAGAGCTGTGGTGATATTTGGGGCTCAAATCGACCCCAATATAACTGAATACATCGTGGGACCTCTCCCTAGTCCAATCTACCATAAGGACATTACTTCTCACAAATACCAGAACCTCAACTTTAACTCCAGACCAGTGACACACTTTGAATATGAAAAGATCGTTTCAAGTATGGGATTGGAGAAAGTTTCTCGACTTCTTAGGGAAAGTTTTGGCTCCGATTCGAAAAGCTTGTCTTATCTGGACTCAGCGCCTCGCGGCTTCAAACCCGGTGACAGAGAAACCTGGTTCCCCTTTGTTAGAAACATCAGTGGTTTATTTCTGCATCCTTTGGGGTTTGAAGTAATGTTAGATCACAGCAGCACAAATGTCTCCGAGTGGAGTGTGAAGAAAGTCTTTTACAACGGCCAGTACTTTGACAGTATTGATGAGCTGGTAGATAAGTATGATAGGGGGTTAGTGAAGAAGATAAAACTGCTTCGAAATGAATCTGATCCCAACTATGCATCGCTGAAATCCCGGCAGAACTTCACAACCATCGCCCCTTTGCAATATAAGCCGCGAGGCGAACGATACCATGTTCGCAAGAATTATGTTCAGTACTTTGGTTGGAGTTTTGCATTTCGACATAGTACTATAAATGGTTTACAGTTGTTTGATATCAGATTCCAGAAGGAAAGGATCGCCTATGAATTAAGTGTACAGGAGATAAATTCTGTTTATGGAGGGGATACACCATCTTTATTGAGGACGAAGTTTTTAGACAGCCATTATGGAATTGGGAAAAGTTCGAATGAGCTTGTGAGAGGCGTGGACTGCCCCTATACTGCAACATACATTGATACCTTGCACTTACTGGACAGTGCAGAGCCAAGGGTGAAAACACATTCCATTTGTGTTTTTGAACAAAATCGGGGAATACCCCTGAGACGTCACTATTCCGACTGGTATACTCTCCCCTCTTATGGAGGATTAGCCGACAGCGTGCTGGTCATCAGGTCGATATCAAGCATGGGCAACTATGATTATGTTTTTGATTTCATATTCCACAACAATGGGGTGATTGAGACCAAGGTGCATCCGACAGGGTATGCACTAACATCATTACTTTTTAAAGAAGGAGTTAACTTTGGAGCAAAGCTTGAAGAGAACGTTTTAGGGAATATTCACACTCATTCATTGCACTTTAAGGCTGACTTGGATGTTGC